>NC_041023.1:2880881-3092486 GCF_900634625.1 Parambassis ranga | reverse complement strand
TCTCTACTATGAGAACAAGATCCTGTATACATTTTAAAAACAGTCAGTCAGGAAATAAACAGAAAATAACACCTGCCAATCATTCAAGTACATCATTCCTTTCCATAACTCATACATATGCAGCAGTCACATGCCTCAAACCCGATGTCAAAGACAACAAACATGAAAAGTCCCAGACTGAGATATCAGCGGCCATTGATTTCTTACTTCATGCCCTGCTGGAACACAGAGTTGCGTCTTGTCTTGCAGATGATGACATCTGCCCACTGCACCACCACAATGCTGACGAAGAAGGCTGTGTGGCAGGTGAACTCCACAATCTTACGCTGCTCGTAGGTCTGTGCAGAGAAACAGGATGAGCGTAAAAACAAAAGAAAACAGGTCCCTGAATGCAGCGATATTGTAGCGAGCCACTCATACCCATTGCTGCCCGTAGCTGTCCTCCAGGTCGTTGTTGGAGCGATCGTCCCAGTTTAGCCGGATCCCGACGAGCAGAGATGGCAGGAAACCATTTTCAGCCATGATGACGAAGTAGGCGAAGAAGCCACCAAGAGCCTGGATCATACCTGCAGGGGCACAGATTGAAAAAGGGACAATAGCACCGACATCACACCGTTTACTGTCCGCTGAATGAACTGCACCTACCGATCTGTCCATAGGCGATGCTGATGAGCCTCTCATTGACCAGCTTGTCCCTCGCTGGGTTCCTGGGCTGACGCTTCATGATGTCGCTCTCAGCTGCTTCATAGGCAAGAGAGATGGCGGGTACCTGACGGATGAGAGAGGGGAAATCAGCTTTGTAGTTTTATTTAGATACATGTATAAAATGATATCAATCGTCGTTTACTCTGAGTTGAGTACTCTGAGATGAGTAGAGAAGAGCTGCCTCCTTTGAATTATAGCCCCACACTGCCACCTAGTGTTCTTTTTGAATACAATACTTCTGTCATGACCTTGAACTGCATCAAACAAGCATCCATCATTGACTTCACTGCACTGAGCATCTTGCTTGTGATGATGACTCCCAGGTATTACTGTGTATATTTTCCCTGCATATGCTGCATATGTGTGTGTGTGTGTGTGTATTGTCCTCACCATGTCTGTTCCCAGGTCAATGCAGAGGATAGTGATGGTACCCAGTGGCAGTGGGATGTTGACGATGATGAAAAACAGGAAAGGTGTGATCTCTGGGATGTTGCTGGTCAGAGTGTAAGCGATGGACTTCTTCAGGTTGTCAAAGATCAGACGACCTGGGAGGAACGAAGTGGTGTTTAAATATGATAAACCAAACGACCGGCTTCCTGTGTACCCCTCTGTTCTGTCCTCTTTTGGATTTCACCTTCTATCCCTCACCTTCCTCTACTCCAGTGACGATGGAGGCAAAGTTGTCGTCTAGCAGGATCATGTCTGCAGCTTGTTTGGACACGTCTGAACCAGAGATTCCCATGGCAACGCCAATGTCGGCCTTCTTCAGGGCAGGAGAATCATTCACACCGTCACCTGTCACCGCCACAATGGCACCCTGACAGAGAAGGACAGACAGATGCTAGGACCTGTACACCGTGTGCAGCTGTGACTGAATGTGCTGCGTGTGAACGCACCTGTCTCTGGCAGCCTTCTACAATGATGAGCTTCTGCTGTGGGGAGGTTCTGGCAAAGACGATCTCTGTGTGGTTCCTCAAAATATCGTCCATCTGGTCCTGATTGAGGTCTTTCAAGTCTGTGCCGTGGATCACGCAGGCCTTGGCATCCCTACAAAATGCGAACGAAGCAAAATACCAAATTACAACCACAGCTGTCGTTAGGATAAATTAAATCTAGAATTTCTGTTCTTTGGGCTTCGTACCTGGGGTTAACCTGGCTGACGGGAATGTTCAGGCGTGCAGCAATGTCTTCCACTGTCTCGTTGCCCTCAGAGATGATGCCCACACCCTTGGCAATGGCCTTGGCTGTGATTGGGTGGTCACCAGTAACCATGATGACCTAAAAAAAGAAGATGAAGAAAAGACTCAGGACAGGTAGGTGAAGAATTCAGATTAAAAGGAAAAAGTGTGTGACCGTCATCCACATCCTTCACATTGCAGCGGGTGCTCTGTTCTGCTTTCCCGGGCTGTTAAATGTCAGAACTGAAAGGTACCCACCTTGATGCCAGCGGAGCGGCATTTGCCCACAGCGTCAGGCACGGCAGCGCGGGGAGGGTCAATCATGGACATGAGGCCCACAAAGCAAAGGTTGTCTGTTTGGAAATTGACATCATCTGTGTCGAAGGCAAAACCTTTTGGGTACTTGTCCTCTGGCAGGAAGAGATGGCAGAAACCTGGAGGAGTGAGGGAAAGTGATCACTGAACTGCAGTTTGACAAGACACGGTAAGAAAGAGAGAGTAAAAGATATGTGTTCCTATCACTCTTACCCAGTACTCTCTCTCCCAGCCCTCCCAGCTCCAGGTAAGCGTTCTGAAAAGCCCTTTCATCTCGTCATCCATGGGCTGCTCCTTGCCCTGCATCATGATGGTGGAGCAGCGGTCGAGGATCCTCTCTGGGGCTCCCTTCATCACCAGCAGGTAGCGGTTGTCATTTTCATCCTCGGTTTCATGAATTGAGAGCTGATGGGAGCAGATAGGTTCGTTTAGATGAACTCGTCTGATTTGTTTTACTTCAGGTGGCCTGAATGAGTAGAGCGCCCTCACCTGGTACTTGTTGGTGGAGTTGAACGGGATCTCAGCCACCTTCTTGTTCTTGTCCCTTATCACCTTGACGGCGCCACAGGACAACTCAATGCACTTCAGCAGAGCTGACTCGGAGGCGTCACCGGCCACCTCGCGCTTCAGGATGGGCAGAGACTCCTGGCCCGCCTTGAACGCGGCACGGTTGCACAGGGAGGCGATGCGGGCCAAAGACACCCATGTTGTTGAGCTTTTGTCGAAGGAGGAGCCTAAAGAGGCAGAAAGGACGATGCCTCAGCTAACTGTGTTCATCTGAGGCTGGTGAGGTTACAGGCCAGTAATTAATACTGCCAATTAATAATTGTTATTATTTCCCATGCAGACTTCATGCAGAGTGCATTAAAACAGGAGGGAACTCTCACCAGACTGGTCCTCAGTGGTGTCAGCTTCATGGATCTGATTGTCAAACCACATGTGGGCCACAGTCATCCTGTTCTGGGTCAGGGTTCCTGTCTTGTCTGAGCAGATGGTGGAGGTGGAGCCCAGAGTTTCCACAGCCTCCAAGTTCTTCACCAGGCAGTTCTTACGAGCCATTCGCTTGGCAGTCAGCGTCAGACACACCTGGGAGAGAAGAGCCAGAGGCAAAAGAAAAGGAAGAAACCAGCGTGGCAGGAGGAGGAGAGATCGATGGGAAAACAGGAAGGTGTTGGTGAAAAATAGAGAGACGATAGACAGAAAAAATCATTAGAATCTGCACTGTTTCAAACTCACGGTACAGATGAGCATCTCCAGGCTCTAAAATAATGTGACTGACATAATGAATGTCAAACATTCAACCCTGCGAAAATCCCCCAGACGCCTGGAGACGTTCATCCTGCTCATCAAACACGTCCTCTACACAGCAAAATGCACTAAAATCATTATAGGTATAACAACACAGCCCAAGAAGCGATGCGATGCAGAGAGAACATGAGGCATGAGCAGGTGAAGCAGAGCAGCGGTGCATTATGTAATCATGCCAAGTACGGCAAGACCAAACTGAACTAGCCAAGGCCAAGCAGAAAGAGTCCAAATTCAGTTCATGGTGCTGACTATTCACTGGCCTAATATCATTACATTAGCTAGCTGTCGTCATTGCAGACGGCACCGCGACTGGCCTGGAAAAAGAACAGAGACATACACAGAAGGAAGATGAGAGAGAGAGAGAGACAGAGAAGAGAGAGACAACATATATGGGGCTGCTTTGGGAGAAAGAGAGAGAGAGAGACACACAAAGACAACACACAGAATCTTACAGCACCAGAATACAGAGGTACACACAAACACAGAGCAACACCAAACCACACAGAAGACACACAAGCACAGAGAAGAGAGAAGCACAGGACAAGACAACGTCAGCCAAGTCAATACACGGGACACAGAGGCACATGTTAACACATTACACAATTAGACATGGGTGAAACTGGGAATCTGATTGGTGCCATTTCATCAGTGGTTCCTCATCACAGTATCAACATTAGAGTGGCTGATTAATGGCCTGCTGAATGTGAGCTGGGAGCTGCTTCAGTAGAAACAGATTCACATTCTGTCATTTTTTAGGTTTATGCTGCTACGGTTTGACCCAAGTCTGCACACATCACTAAAAACTGACACACATCGGTCTGAGGGAAGTGAAAAACAAACGCCTAATCTAACCATCTCAGTCACACACAGACACACTTCCACCACACCTAGTTTCCGAACCCTCCGCCAAACTCACAGTGACGGTGGCCAGCAGTCCCTCAGGCACATTAGCAACAATGATACCAATGAGGAAGATGACGGCTTCCAGCCAGGAGTAGCCCAAGATGATTGAGAGATGAAGAAGGACACACCCAGGAACACGGCCACGCCCGTGATGATGTGGATGAAGTGCTCAATCTCCTTGGCAATGGGTGTCTGAGGAGCAGGAAAACAAGATATTTGAGTTATTAATAATTAAGTAATTGTTTACTCAACAAACGTGTGTGTATACTAATGTTACCTGCCAGTCTCCAGGCCTGAGGTGAGGGTGGCAATGCGGCCATCACTGTGCGGTCACCGGTGCACACAACAATACCACGTGCAGTTCCTGAAGAAACAGAGGGACAAGTAATAAATAACACTCAAGACAAAAATGTGACACTGTGAGGAATAAAACCTGACAGATCATGTATGGAAGCATGTGTCCACAAGAGGGCACCACACCTTATTAGAATAGAACAGAATAGAATGGAAATACTTATTCATCCCAAGCTGGGAAATTTCACTGTTGCAACAGCCAAATACAGTCACTCAAGCATACCAAAAAAATAACAATATACCTCTAATGATTGTGATATGATATACAAGAACAACAGTGTGCAATTTGACAGTAAGAAAAACCTAAACCTTGTGCAGACGTGTCCCTTACAGCAGTGAGTCTGTGTTATCTCTGGCACAGAGATGAGGTGTTGTACAGTCTCACAGCATGAGGCAGGAAAGATTTCTGTAGAGTTCTGTGTGACAAGAGAGCCTTTTGGAAAAGGCGCTCCGTTGTCTGTCCAGTACAGGGAGGAGAGGGTGGTCGGGGTGATCCATGGATCACAGTTTGTTCAGTGTCCTCCTCTCCACCACTGCTTCAAAGGTCTCTTGTCTGCAGCCAATGACAGCGCCCCCCCCCCCAGCAGACCACAGAGGAGAACGGAGTGCTGCAACAACAGACTGGTAAAAGATCTCCAGCATCTTGCTGCACACGTTGAAGGAGCTCAGCTTCCTCAGGAAGTAGAGTCTGCTGCAGGCCTTCTTGTACACAGCTGTGCTGTTGGTCCTCCAGCTCAGTCTGCTGTCGATGGTCACTCCCAGGTACTTGTACTCCTCCACCATCTCCCCATCCTTACCCAGGATGCAAAGGGGCTGCGATGCTGTCCCCTTCTTTCTGAAGTCAATCACCATCTCTCTGGTCTTGTCTACATTAAGCAGGAGGTGATTCCTCCCGTCCACCACTTATACACCCCACAACTGCAGAGTCTGAGGGTATAAGATGAACAGGAATGGAGAAAGCACAGTGCCTGTGGGGCTCCCACGCCACTCATCACCGCATCAGACAGGACACCACCCAGCCGGACGAACTGTGGCCTGTCTGTCAGGGTAATCAGTGATCCAGGAGACAGTGGACCTGCCCAGCACCCATCAGCAGCAGCTTCTCGCCCAGTGATGGAGGCTGGATGGTGTTTGAAGGCACTAGAGAAGTCAAAGAATGTGATTCTCACCATGCCTCCACCACCATCCAGGTGTGAGTGAGCTCGCTGCAGCAGATACATGACGGCCATCATCCACCCCCAGACGCGGCTCGGTAGGCAAACTGCAGAGGGTCCAGAGAAGATCTCACCTGCGGCCTAAGGTTAGCCAACACCAGCCTCTCCAGCACCTTCATCACATGAGATGTGAGGGCAACCTGGGCGGTAATCACTGAGGCCAGATGGAGATGACTTCTTAGGTACAGGAACAAGGCAGGAGGTCTTCCAGAGGAGTGGCACCCTCTCCAGGCTGAGACTGAGGCTGTATTATTTTCCCATCCCACCATATTGACTTCCACTAACGGGACAACACAAACCCAAACACTGAACATTATGAGGGCGATCTTACCCTCAACACAGTTGGTGGAGAAGAAGGCAATGTTGCGGGTTTCCAGGGGGTTGTCATGGGTGCAGTCAGGGGACCTGGTCTGAGGCTCAGATTCACCAGTCAGGGATGAGTTGTCCACCTGGACAGAGAAGAAAAGAAAACATTCAAGAGCTTGTTGAGCTTCACTGAAGCAGCATAGTGCTGTTATCTCTTGGTGTAATTACTGGAGTGTGGCGCTCACCTTGCAGCCGTGAGAGGAAATGATGCGAAGGTCAGCAGGGATCCTGTCTCCACCTTTTACCTCCACCAGATCTCCTGCCACAACCTGCTCGGCATTGATCTGCATTTTCTCTCCCCTCGCGGATCACCAGGCTTGCTGGGAACACAGAGGGAAGAACAAGAGGACAGTCAGCTTTGTAACATTTAATGCTTAAAATAAGATGTTAAAAATGTTGACTCCCAAACATCTCCACATCCTCTGGCCCTGACTTGTTGAGTGACTCGTACCTGAGGGACCATGTTCTTGAAGGACTCCATGATCTTGGAGCTCTTCGCTTCCTGGAAATAGGAGAAGCAGCCGGTGATGATGACGACAGCCGACAGCACGATTCCCAGATACAACTACAGAGAGCGAGAGGGAAAGAGAAGGTAAAAAAAAAGATTTCATGATTCAACACAGACAAGACACTGACTTCACTTTAATCTAAAAAAGTATCAGTCTAGTAAAAATAGACTAGCTGAGAGACAAACTTTAAAAACACTTATTCAGAGTGAAAGAGGCTATTTCAGGAAATTGTGGCTTCTGTAGAATTCCTGGAAATAACACGTATCATCTCTTAGTGTTTCATGGGACCTGAGGTCCATCTGTCTGTTTCCTGCTCTGTCAGTGGTTTTATGAGGATGCTCGTGTGTCTGCCGTCTCCTGTTTTAACGGATCGCCTTAAAAGTACTAAATCCTTTTAAATAATCTTCCACTCAGCACTTCCACCATCTGACATGCACAGTACATGTCGTACAGTATAGGCTGCTGTGTGGTACAGTCCTGGTCGCTCATACTGTCTCAGCACTGTTGCCGTTTCCTCCCTGTGGTCTGAGCCGAGTATTTTGTCCCCTTCATGCGGTGTGTGTCAGAGCCGTTTAGCCTCAGTCCTCAGCTCCAGTCTGTGCTCTGACCCAGCATGCAGCAGTGCTGACCCCACGAACACCCTGCTCTTCCCCTGACATTACCAGCGCCAGGAGTCACAGGGGCCCTGTGGTGAGCCTAAAACAGGATGCTGCCTGTCACTCCGAAGACGGGTCGGCTGCCATTATTCGCACAAACAGCTGACACAACCTTTGTCACTGATACGGCTTCATCCCTAAAAAACAGTGACTCAGCAGTTTGCATACTGATGCACCCTAAGGCAGAGATCACACACATGCTACTGGCAAGTCCCTCTTCCCTGTTCTGCTGCACAAAGCTATAAAAGGGGGAGTCAGAGAGGCTCCTTCCACTCACGTTATCCCCGGCGGGCTCGTCCTCTGTGGCAGCCTGGATGGCGTAGGCCAGGAAACAGAGGATGGCACCGATCCACAGCAGGATGGAGAAACCACCAAACAGCTGACGACAGAACTTGACCCACTCTGGGGTGTAGGAGGTGGAGTCAAGGCATTAGGGCCATCCCTGGCCAGGAACTCTGCTGCCCTGGCATTGGTCAAACCCTGGAAGGAGCAAAACAAGGAAAACGGTGAGAATAAAGGACGTGGTACAGAAATAAGTTCATTGTATAGAAGTTTTATTTTTGATTCAAACCTACCTGGACGATATCAGTGTTGTATTTCCGGCAAACCTCCTCAACAGACATTTTATGTTCCGTCTACGAAAGAAGAGAAAAGGAAGACTATGTTTGTTTATTGTGAACATTTCTCAAGGGATAGTTTCAAGATACATTACATTTTCTAGAAGATGTTATTTATCTAAAACATATAGTTTTATGTTGGGGTTAGCCAAAGAAGTTTGGCTTCTTGACGCATACAGAAGCAAATCCAACCACAAAAAGGATTACAGCTCTGGCATGTAACCTTAAGCCACTCTGTAGTATTACTGTGTAACAGCTGCCAGGGAAGACCGCGTCTCTGTTATCTCCTTTTCAAACAGGGGGATAGGATTACAGTTGGATGGTAGCTCTTTGAATGCTGGACCGCAGCCAGGATGCGCTACAGTATCTGCAAACTTCCCTCCAGGCTTTTGTTTATTCTGTCTACACTGAGGTACATACGCTATATAGTCCTACACTATAAGACTTTTTTTCCGATTGTCTGCCTGTTGCCACGGCTGCAGTGAAGTCACAGGAAGTAGGAATGGTACGTACGATGGAACTTCCTTCTTCAGGTCATCCAGGTCCTTGCCTCCCTTCTTCTTGGGTGACTCCTTGTCGTCTTTGTCCTGCGTGGTGGCCACGCGGTAGCTGTCCGACCGTCCATACTGCAACACACACACACACAAAGGCAACATCGCTCACGTTAGTTCTGTTCGCAATATTACATGTGTTGCTGCGTCACAAGGAGCACAATCCAACCCCACACTTTGTGTATAAAAGAAAAGATTTGCAACAAGATACATGGCAACCTAAATACTGTTTGGATGTAATCCCCTGATGTGAGAAGGGGTGCTCGACACTTCCTGATTAGATCTGGCATCATTAGAACACAGGCCCGTCTCAAGAGCTCCACTTCAGCTGCAATTTACACCACAGCTATTTAGGCTACTCACAGACCACTGCTGTGTCTGAGAGGATGAAGACGAGAAGCTGAAGGGCCAGGAAGTACAAAAACAGAGACAGAGAGGACCAATCATGTCCCATGATAGAGGGGGAGAAAAAAAACCTCACAGTAACTGTAACGTGCATCTTGGGATATTTAAAATTTGCCAGCGTCCTACATTGATGTGTCTGTCTTAGATTTATTTGCCTGATGATTAATGGAGGTCTGGCAACTTTTTCTTAATCATGCTTTACTCAAATACATTATAAATCACTATTTAAGGGCAGCGATGTTTCCCTTAGTTCACTTAAAACTGTTCAGGACAGATAATAAATAGTCTTAAAAAAGACTTAGTGTTCAGAGATACAAAGGAAAAAAATCAAAGGCAAAACAATAAGAAGCCATAAATTTAGACTTGTGAGCAAAAACACAAATAAACAATAAAGAATAAACTAAAGTCACTTTAAGGTTTGATTTAATTACACCTATTTCTAGATACTTGGTGCATGGATTTAGCCACATTTTTCATTTTATGCTCCTATGCTCCTGTGGGGGGGTTACAACCTTTTGGCTAAATTACCCAGCATGCACCAGTCAGGATGAGGGCCTCTGAAGAGAAGCAAAATGTCAGCCAGGTGCAAACAGGAGAACAGCAGGAAGAAAAGCAGAATATAGAGACTTGTATGTGTAATCTCCTTTTATGTGAATTATTTATGTAAAGAACAACACTCGCTGCTGATCTTTGGTTTAGCTTCCCTTCAGACCCCGCTGTAACAATCCTGTTTCCTCCTCTGTGTAACTATGGGAGCTCCCATTTGTATTCTTTTACCTCCCAAAGGGAGCTGATCAAACCTGCCTGGAGGACTGTGCCAACAAACACTAACGTCATTCTTCAGCTGAACCGCAGCAACATAAGCTCCTGTGAATAATCAACATTAACAGATAACTTGTCACCAAGTCAATGCAGAAAATGCCTTTAAACACAGACGATCAGACCTACTCTGAGTTTTACAAACATTCTAACATGTGAATCTTTCCGTTTTCCTTGAGCTGCTCGTTTTAACGTCTTGAGTCAAACAACACGAACGCTGCGGGGGGAAAAAAACAACAGCAAGATACATGAAATCAATTGTTCCCACAAGGAAAAACAAGCAGGTCTGAACAATGACGGTTCTGGGGCTAAACCACTGATGGGTGTGGTTCTTAGAGGAGGTGATAAAACACACCGAGCCACATCATCCACACTGGTTTGGCGGCTTGTGAATACAGATAAAGGTATGGGGATAATTATAGGAGGAAATCTCAGCCTGTTTAACCTTAACGAAGGTCATTCAAACTTAAACTCAGTGTTGCGCATTAAATGTGTGACTATCGTGTAAAAGGGGATTCAGAGTGAGAACATACAGGACACAGAATAATGAGAGGGGGGGGGGGCAGCCTTATTTTGGGAAAGCTCTTATGTGGATTAGTCTAGGCTGGGAGGGTTCTCGCTGATTTGATGGTTGTTTCGTGCTTTTTCCTCTCCTCTAGATAGAAGCAAGCTGATGCTGATGGAGGTGTTACCTCCTTTCTCTTCACTTATTACTTAACTTATACGACCCTGTGAATTGAATGTTGGTTTAATATGGGCTCATTTCCCCGGGCATTGATATGTTTTCAGCAGGTATGTAAGGGTTAATGCCACTACAGAGCCTCTCTACATCTACCCTTGATATTTTCCTCAGCTTCATCTTAATGCCGTTTTGCAGAAAGTTGCATTTAGTTTTGATCATAGAATGCTTACAAAAAACTGAGCCCAGCAGGAACAGGAGCTCTGAATGAAAACCCCCTGCTGTCATTTTACTGTACTGTGTTGAAGTGTGCTCACTGTAGTGTTCGTATACGTCATACTTCATTGACGACTTTCATTTCATCTGTGCACACGAGTTCATTTTCCGCTCCACTGCAAATGTGAGCATTTTTCCATTCCTCTGTGTGTGTGTGTGACTCTACAGGCCCTGTATGTTAATGTGTGTGGACGTGGTTGTGTACTTTTTGCCATCTGTCAGTAGGTGCAGTGTTCCCCCGGACAGCCCATCAGATTACGGCTGTTTACTACACTGACAGATTAACCCACTGAACAATAATAATCCCTCTCCATCACTTTCTCTCCTTCTTTTCAACCCTAGTCTCTCATTCAGTTTTACTCATTCACTTAATTTGAAAGCTCACACACCTTTTGTTTCTCTGCTGCCTGCTGCTTCTGAATTAATATAATCTGCCTCATTCAAAGAACCAGGACACCCAGCCGCTCTTTGTTTTCCTCTCCAATCTCCTTATCTGTATCTTTAAACTACAGTAAATCATAAAGACCATGCTGTAGATCCTGGGTTTATGGCCGTGTGATCAGCATAACTAAACATGTGGAGAAAAAAAAAGTGATTTGTGGCCAATTTTACACCTAATAATACCTCTAAATACAGCTGACACCCAGATAATCCATGTGTGAAAATGAAAAGCAGATAAAACGGCTCTGCCGGGTAGCTGCTCTGCGCACACGCTGAAGGAATGGACCCTTCAGTTCTGCAGCACCTTAAAGAGACAGAACTATTATAAAAGGGACTTTTATGTCTGACCTGACACGCAGCAAACATCCAATTTGGATGATGTTTCCTTGTGTGTGTCCTCATGCCAACATGTTCCTCTGCTGGAGGTTAGTTCAACCTTCTCCCTTTATTCTTGTCCAAAATGCACTGTTAAAAAAAAAAAATCGCCTCTGACTCATATACACGCCTACAGGGGACATATGTCACATAAATATTTGACAACTTAAAGAAATGTGCAAAGAAACTGAACCCCTAATTAGCAAGGGCAACTTATTCCCAAAGCAATTTCCATTTTATAGACATAATGTGACATTTAAAGGCACCCAAACCAACCAGGGCAGGAGTACAGGCCTACATCTTAGGATCCTTCTAGAAATAGACGCCATATTGTTTCAAAGAAGTGGTTTATTCCATTTTTCATCCACCTCATAATGTGCATTCCTCTTGAGCATAATCTAGTGGACATTTAACTTCATTTGCTTAACTACCTTCTGCCTGCTCTGTGCGTGGTTACAGGCTGTAAAACCTGAGGAGGTCTGAGCAGCAGATGTTCTCTGCTGAGGTACGGGACAGATTGTACATGCTGAACATTTGCCTTTCTATCTGCTGGGTTACTGTATCCAGCCTGGCCTGCGGCGCAGAGCGCCACAGGTCTGTGCAGGACTGGATAAGCCACATTTTAATCTGCTGAAATCACTGGTCAAATCTCAGACATCATACAGGTATGTTTATCAGTGCGCCCCGGCTGAGGGACGGGAACATGACACTGAATAAACGAAACAGCAGTAAGGAGCAGAGAAGCCCTGTAGAAGAATGACATTCTCTTCACAAAACAAGCTCTAATTGATCAAAACAGAGGTTTCTAGGATGCATAATGGTCATTTTTTAAATGCATGTTCTATCGGCAGCATGTATATATGATATAAAAACCCTGGTGAACCAGCTGGCAGTGATTCATCTGGTATTTAGCCTACTTTTATGTAAAATCTCATGATTCCAGTCACCGAAATGTCACATTTTAAGCTCTGATTTTTCTTGTTGATGTTTAGTCGAAGTGGGTCTGGTGGATCATCATAGCCACACAAACAAAGAAATGGATTATCACACAGATCAGTGGACTGACCGACCTAGAAAATACTGATGGACTGCCACACACACACACACAGAGTGTAGAGAGGGGTCCTCCAGCAGTCAGCAGTCCCTCCCTTTACCCTCCCACTTTGTTTACATTCTCCTCCCTCCAGGCTGTCCATCTGTTTCTGAGCCCTCCTCTAACTCTCATCCTGAGGTTTAATCAAGAGGAGACAGACCGCGCCACAACTGTGATGTGGCTGTCACAAAAAAGTACAATGCATGTTCACGGCGACAGATAAAAGCAACAGTGGTGCCACAGATCAGTTCGATTGTGTGTAACACAATGGGGGCCGACACAACTGTCAGAGCACATTCACAATGAAGCAATCTACAGAACTGGTGTTGTTCCCCACCATTAACCCGTGTGTGTGTGTGTGTGTGTGCTGAGAGTGTGATAGAAAATGGCAGTTGTTGACAGCATCAACATCCAATGGATTGATGTGAGGTTTCCTAGCAACACCCAATCCACTCCAGCTAAATAAATGATGGCAACTGTGATTGAGAGGGAGGAGCAGCTGAGATGGACTTCATGTGAAGGTGTGTTATGTAACCCTGCCGTATGAGAGGGTGTGTTCTGAGTTATCCTCGACACCTAGGTCACCTCATGCAAGCCGAGCAAACAGGAAGTGATGTCAACATGACCTCGGGCTGCATTCTTGAAAAAAAGCTTGCCCGACCAGTGTGTGTGTGTCATTGAAAAACCCGACCCAGTGATCAATGTTATCTCACAGACACAGACACACAAAGATGGAAATTACAGGGGAGGGAGAGCGGGAAGAGAGTCTGTATTAATGAAATATTGATAAACTGGAATCATTACACAACAAATACATGAGTGAGAGAACATAAGGTGGTGTACTAACAGTGCACTGCAGTGAATTCAAACTGTTCTGTAGAGATATGAGAGAGATGATCGGAGTTAAAATGTGCAGGTCTGAGGTCTGAGGGTCAGTGTTTAGTTAGTCTGAGTGAAAATGAATTCCTCTAGACCAGAAGTGTCTAATTATTTTCTATAAAGGGCCACAAAATGAATTTATTTTTATAAAACTGGTGTTGCTATCTAAAGGTATGTGTCTGTACAAACAGCCCCCAGCTGGGCAGCCTTGTGCTTACAACATTCTATAGAAATGAAAAGTCCGTCCAAAACCTTTAATGTTACTCTGAAATTAAATTGAAATTATGTAAAAATTAAAGAATTTAAGATGGTGACAATGAAAACTTTGATGTTCATGTTAATATTTTAAACATTAAATCAGTGACTGTCAACATATAAAGGTTATATATTATACATATTAATTAATTCATTGTTATATTGGGTGTTATAATGTGCATTGGTTTGGAGCACTGCCATGCAGATAATCATTACTGAGCCACTACAACAGAGAGAGGCCTCATAATGTGTGTGGAGCTGCTGTATGAGGCCAGAGCAACATCCCGTATGGATCAGACACCGCTGATGAGGGTGTGTTCAGTGTGCCTCGTCACACACACACACACATACCCGTCCTCCACAGCCATTGGCTCTGCTCCTGAAGCTTCTGCACCAAGTGCATTATGGGATATCAGCAAATGCTTTCACCCTTGCAGATCTCCTCCTTTCTCCTTCTTCGCTATATCTCAGAGTTCATCTCGCCATTTTTCTCATCGAGCTCCCACTTCGCTGCCTCCTGTCATCGCTGCACATGAACAGCATCTCTCCCTGCATTCCTCCGCTCCTCCATCTTTTCCAGCGTTCACCCTTCTCAAGGTGACTCACCACAAAGGCATCGATCTCTCCGTCTCTCCACCTCTTCCTCTCTACCTCTATCAGTCTGCATTAATTACAGCATCCTGGTCATGGTTCCTCCTAACACGACCTCTCCCTGTGAGGCCTACAGCCGCTGACCTTCGTTTCATCCGTGCCTCCTGTGCTTTCACCCCACAACCTGATCGTTGCCTCTTGCAGCCACAGTCCCTGTCGATTGATTGGCCTAAATCAAACGGCCCTAGTTGCATTGTCAACTGAACCTCCCTCTGGTGCCCCCACCTCCACCCCCACCCACAGTCCATTTCATCCCGTCTCCTCTCTCTCTCCATCACTCCATCTCGCTGATGGCAAATCACAGCCTAAACATGGGAGTTTCCACTCCCCCCCCCACCCCCACCACCACCACCACCACCCTCCTCCTCTTCCTCCACTCTTTGTCACTCTCTTTGTAGCCAGAGTTGTGTGCGGTTTCCCCCTCTGGCGATCTAGCTGACAGCATTACAAACCGTGACAGAGCGGCACCGTTTCTACGACTCGGCCTGAATGCTTTCTCATACCAACCCCACCCCCCACCCCCTCCACCTCTCAAACCCGGATGTGGAGCAGAGGAGAAACCACTGCCCATCATACTTCATTAGGAGGGATGGACTATGACACCATGGGCACTGAGGAAATGCAGTTACAGATTCCTACAGTACATGTTAGCATAATTATATAGGTGCCACAAACCTGAGACTATGCTGTAAACGCTCTGAAAACAAGACAGGCAGCAGGAGATTATACTATTCCAGTACAAGGTCTTAATACCACCGCACTGAGCAAGACAACGGGCAAAGCTTCAAATAATTCTACAGTGATTTTTAAGCAGCAATGACATCATTGAGTCTAAATTTAGTGGCTGGAACAGGATGTCCTCCATGACCTGACTGATCAGGGAGGTTTTGTGTGCCTCCTGGGGTAAAACGAGATGGTGGAGGTGTTGGCTGTGTCTGCCCTCATGGTGAGCACCTTCCTATGGGACCCATCCGACATTTTTATTTATTTATTTATTTTTAGTAGCGGAGGGGTGTGTGTGTGTGAGAGAGAGGGGGGTGTCCAGTGCTGAGGAACCATTTTGACGCACTCCCCCTGTACCCATTTGGTACCCAGACCACAGCTGCCTCCACATCTTCACACAGTCATGGCAGCACCGTCGCATTATGTAATACTGGAATGAAAATGCACCAAATGGCGGCTAGGAGGAGAATTAGGGAGAAAAATCCTAACCTTCATGGTTCTTGGTCTCAGCCA
Organism: Parambassis ranga; assembly: GCF_900634625.1. Classification (NCBI taxonomy): domain Eukaryota; kingdom Metazoa; phylum Chordata; class Actinopteri; family Ambassidae; genus Parambassis; species Parambassis ranga. Next base: position 3,076,701 of record NC_041023.1, on the reverse strand, counting down.
CCTCCCTCTGTGGGTCTGAGTGCTTCAAGCCCGCACGCTAACAACGCTCCAAATATTAACATCAATTCGTTTATTAGGGGATAATTGACAAAAGAGTCCAGCTGCCACTCCTGATTGAGAGTTACTGCAGTCAGACCTGGAGGACTGACATGATATTCCGCAGTCCGGGCTGCGGCTCGCACCATTATACCAGTAGGTTAAGATACCCCGGTGCGTAATTGCGCGTTTCTGGTGCACACCATTCATCTCCGCCCGTGTCATTAAGCCGTCTGACTAATCGCGTATTTAGGAGTTGTGAATTCCTCAGTTGTCTGCAGCGGCTCCGGCGCCTGTCGCCAGATGCTCGGTCGGTGTAATCTCGTTTATTGGAAGCGGTACCGTAAAAGCGGCACATCTCTCCGCCACTTCATGACCCATGCGTAAAAAAACAGGGCGGCTTAATGGCTTGTTCATATGGATAAAAAGATAAAAAGGGTGACACACTGTTCCCTGACACTACGTTACATACCAACAGCGTTACAGCGCCATGATCACTCAGAGAGAGAGCGAGAGAGTGATCAGGCATCCAAAGGGTGAACACATCAACCTGCAGGTGTGACAGCATCCGCCCTGAAAAGCACCATTCAAAAGGTGGAAAGGACTACACCCAGATCAGCTGCACTGCTCTGGTCAGTGGTGGATGACAGCAGCTGAAATACTACATAGTGACCGTTACTGTAACGCGTTACCACCCTGCGCCGGCTCTGGCGCACCGGCTGGAGTCTGGATGCGGCGGATTGACTCACAAATCTGGCGCATGTCAAAAAACAAGACACCGTGAGTCGCCTAATGTGCTGATTTGTGCAGCATCCGTGAGACTTGACATGAGAAACACACACCGCAGCCAAAAATCCCCGCAAGCTTAGATCATCCCACCGTGTTCAATGTCATTCTAACATCATGCCTGAGCCTCCATCCGTGCACGTTAACCCTTTCCTCAACTCGGTCCGCGTTTATGTTATCAACGGACATTTTACAAGCTTTTAAGAAATCCACAAGAGGAGCGTCTCTTACCCCCATTTCGGCGCAGTCAGTCGGGTCTCCACAGAAGAGGAATCGCTTCTAGGCTTGATTCAACCAGAGCAGCTGGCCTTAAGGCGGAGAGACTGGACAATGAGAAGGAAAATGCCTCTTCAGTCGATAAGCTACAGCTCTAATGACAAAAAATCACTTAACTAGCTAACATAACATCGTTTTAAGAAAGAACGGGCGTAAATGGACTTGGCAAGGCAGCGTTTCATTCAACACCTCAAGCAAAGCTTCACCGCGTTCAGCTGAAAATCAAAAAATGTTGATTTTCTCTGCGTGAAACGCAAAAATTTGGCGACCGCCGGTGACAGCGCACCAACCTTCTCCCTGTAAGGCGCAAATGATGCCGGTGGAAAGTAGAGCCGGATGGCAGGCTTCTTCTTTGGATGCAGTCTCCCTCCGCGGCTGTGCTCAGGCTGCCGTGGCTCTCACAGGGTTCCCTGTTATCATTACGCATGGCAATCACATCACTCCTTGATGCAATGGTGCTACATGTAAAATACGACAGGAAAAAATAAACATCCAACAATAACGATTATTTAACATTTTTTAAATTCAAAATTGAATAAAATTGAGTCCTACAGTGGATAAGGTAGGTCCCAAGTTCTCCCAAGTTAGATCCTTGATACAAACGCCTAAAGGTGTGATACAGGTCCACAAATTGCCTTTCTCTACGCAACATGCATGGAGAAAAACGAAATAAAATAATATTACATGCATGTTTCACAAATCAGATTAAACCAATTGTATTGTATAATTTTGTGCACTTGCAAATGCAGCTTGTATCCACATATACCAATTTCAATCAATTAAAAAAAATCATGCATGACAATCACAATAATATTAGAACTTCTGCATTGTAAGATTTATTTGTAAAATCAAGTTTTTTTAGGAGGATGCTCATCACCCCTTGATTACAATCCCTTTATGTATCAAATAAAGTCAGTGCAGTACCATAAATGTCAGCAGATGGTTAAAATAGCTAATGTCTGGTACTGAGCTTTCTTCAGTTGAGGTAACAAATGTCCATGAATATATATATATAGCAGTTATTCATATTAACTCTATTATTATTTGGTATCTAGCTTCCATGAGTACTTTGGAGGTTGTAAGTTGGTGTGTTTCTGGCCCAAAATCTGTTTTCAGTTCAGCTTTTCTGTGGCAGTCAAAACAACAAAGTGCACATCTGCGCCATGAAAGGCATCATGGGAAAAGCCTGTCACATACAGACCATTCTCCAGTGGTCTCTAAGCGGATCTGGCTTCTGTGAGCAGCTGCGCAGCACACACAGCATGAAGCAGCGTCAAGCTTACGCTGAAGAAAAAGAGATGAATGGAAGCAGAGGGAAGGGAAATCAGCTGAAAAGATGGCTCCTAAAAATGCAAGAACAGAAAGTCAGTCCTGGCCGAGGTAAACGAGGAGCATAAACCTGACTCGTACTCAAAACTCACATGGAAACAATGTGATGTTTATCAGAGCAAAGCTGTGGCTTCACGTGCTTCAGTTCAGTATGCAGCACCTGTTGTGGAGGATTGGACAAGACTTCTGTTTTTAGAGCTTTGACATAGAACACAAGGCTATAAATAATATGCAGCTGCCACAAACCACAGACCCTGTGCAAAGAATGAAGGGTACATGCTACACTGCATAACACAAAGACAACAGACAGTGATTTAGTGTGTGTTTGTTGTGTGTCACTGCATGGATGTGTGATGTGTCTGTCTGCAGGCTCGTCTGTACAAATGCATTACTGTGTCCAGATGGGAACAATATCCGGCTGTATGCAGTGTGGCCTGGGTTCTCTACACTGCTTTGTCATCCAGCCTGTACACATGAACACAAATCTTCATTTTTTGAGTGAACAATGAAGGGGCTCCTTCTCACAGAGTGCTGAAGAAGAGGAGGGCTGCTGAATTCAAACATGGCACACACAGCGTGGAGGATGATTCAGCACGACATGATGAGGAAGATCAGATTTCTGCAAAAGTTTGTCAACATGGATGAGACTTGAATCCACCTCTTCCAAACCGTGTTCACATCAAGAAGGTCTGCATCAAGGTGTAACCTAGTTTTTACCCACACTGACTCCATCACTTATCTTTCGACAGTCTGACTGTTCTGTGCTGCTGGAAACAAAATAAAAAGAGAGAAGTGTGCCGGAAACACTCAGTACATTTGCTCCATAAAGGTTAAACAACAGAGAGAGCATTTTTAAAAGGTTGGAGAGAAAAGCGAAGCAGGGGGTGAGGAGGGGAAGAACCAAAAACATTTCAGAGACCTGGTCACCATGGCAACAGCTGTCAGGTAACCGTGGCTCCCGAATCATCCAGCTGACACACAACAAAATTGAGGAAATTGGAAACAGGATGAATGGACGGAGGGAGATGAATGCAGGGGAAAATATGATCAATAACATTTACAGCTATTCGGTCTTTTTGCAGAACCTACAGCTGATTGTGGTTTAATTATCTAAACAGAGCGGACTGGGCTAATGGATGAGAAAAAGATCTTAGGATGAAAAAGAAAAAAAAATGCTTTGTCACTGTTGCTACTGGAGACAAATGGAAGCTGCGTTTCTTTGTGATCTGAGGATTCTTAGCAGAGATGAGTCCAGCCTGTCACGCGGGAGGAGACGGTCACTGTCACACGCACACAACTGATCAAACTGCTTCACAAAAAAGGGATTAAAAAAAAAAGAGATGAAAATAGATGATAGGTGAAATTCTCCTTCTGATTCTGTTCTTAATTTAACCGTTTCTTCACCAATGCACCCAGTAGTCGGTCATGGCTATTTCCTGGCTAAACAATTGTGTTATATATAAAACCTTACCACGTCTATAGTCACAATAAAGTGAAGGTAAGTCAAACTCCCTGTTTTGCATTCGTGTATTTATACAATACCATATATGCACCATATAACACGTACAGTACACAAGTGGTTTTAATTTATATTCAGAAATGAGCACACCGATCTCCCCAGGAGAAGGAGGGAGCAGCTGGAGCAGCTGAGGGGTTAAGTGCCTTGCTCAGGGGATCTCCGATGTATTCACTGGTGCAGCAGAGGGTGTTACTCGCTCATTTCCCTTGCCAAGACTTTCCTGCTTGTCTGGGATTCAGGTCACACGCTCTGACCTTTAACTGAGACTCTGTAAATGCCACACTGTGTGAATGTCCTACATATGGGCCTAATAGCACCAGTGCTGGTCCAACAGTCAGCCAGTGTAGTGACAAGAATTCAATAGAAGCTTCAACAATATAAACATCAATACTATGCATATTTTGAATTCAAGCACAAACACAAACATTATCAGTGTGTGTGTGTGTGTGTGTGTGTGTGTGTGTGTACCTGCTAATGGGCAGGATGCCATGCATGCTCTGATGAACATTATGGCTGCATCACTGAGCACAGACATGTCCTGCAGATATAAAACAGGAGAAAAACACGTTAACACACACACACACATACATCTGAGAGGTAAAAGAGCGGACACACAACCACGCTAACATGACAGGTGTTTGCCGCATGGTACACATGTAGCGACTATACCGTCACAGATATTACAGGTACCTACACAAGAGGCACACACACACACAGAAGACTCCTCCATCTGTGCACCTGTTTCACGTCTGAGACTTGTTATACTGCCGTCTTGGCCACGTCGACCTACAGAAAACATAAATATTCAGAAAAATATGTGGAATATGTGGAATGTGTGTGCAGCAGCCAGTCTATTCTCCTCTTTTGTTACACTGATGGAGCTCCGTGGTCGCTGATTTGATGTTTTCTAAAGGCCAAGACACCAAGGGGACCATAATAACAAATAAATCTGACACCTTCTCTATGGCAAACCTATGGATCACGCCCTCGTATCACTACATGTTGGCGATGAAACACCTCAGCTCACTCGTTCCTCTTCCCTCCTGTTGTGAATCCAGCCATTGCTGCTGCCTGGCCTGTGTTTCTATTATAAGATCAGTGGACTGACTGGAGGAAAGTGCACTGAGCGTGGGTGGGTGGAAGGGAGGGAAGCTGAGCCAGTGGCACACACACACACAAATATGCATGTACACACATACAAACACACAAATGGACCCTTCCATATGTTGTTGTGAATTATTTACTGAGCAGTGCAGTACTTCCAAAAGGTACCAAAGCTCTATAAATGATAAGAAATAACGGAGGGAATGGGACAATTAGCCATCAGTTCTACCAACCTGACACCTGATGAGAGGTGACTCAGCTGCTGCAAACAAGTCTGGCATATTCTCCCAGGTTAAAATCTAAAATGACACAACCAAAGCCTCACTTGATGATTGAATCAAAGCAACATTTCTGAAGAGTTTTTGCAGCTGAAACAATATCATGTGACTGCAAGGAGCATGGTGATAAACTCCACAGTGATTGTTCAAACACAGCCAATCATCCTCTCCCAAGAATGATGGGTCTGCCTGCATTGTCCTGAAACAACAGGACGACAGGAGATACTTCAGAGAGGAGGCGAGCAGGCGAGTCGTGAGAGAAGAGTGAAGAACAAACAGCTGGAGGCAGATAAGAAGCGAAAGAAGCAGGACAAAAAGGAAGACTGGCGGCCACTGAAAAACAACACATGCTGGGTGTGTGTGTTCATAAAATATCACAGGCTGCACATGCTGACTTTTCTTATGTGTGTGTGTGTGTGTTGGTATTCGTCCGACTTTCATTCTTTGTATAAAAATATGTTAAATCTGGGTTCTGTGAGTCCCTCATCTTCCTGCACAGCTCATTTCAGGGGAAGGAAACAGGCTGTGTGAGCTTCCCCCGATGGATTTTCTAATATTGTTGTTGTGATTGTTTGGTCTGCAGAATAAAATGACCATTAGTCTCCATAAAAGCTGTCAGGTATCATTTCATCCTCACTGTTTCAAAGGCTCCTGCTCACTTTCTAAACTAGAAAGTGAGCAGGATAATAGAACTGAGGCGTGTTTTCCCTGCTGTCCTTCCCAAACACAGCTGCTGCCCGAGTTTAAAACGTAAATACAAATCTCCATATAGACTGACAGGTGTGATTTAAAATTCACGATTTTCTCTGCTCTGCACTCAAACCGTGAATTTACAAATGCAGCCATTTCCAGCCAACACATTACAAGGACTGCTAGCTATGGCCACAGATGTTAAAGTGTTGTAGCTATAAATACACAGCCGTTAAAAACAGGTAATCGATAACTACTGGTGGGCAGGAAGTCACTCTGACCTTGCTCTCTCTCTCTCTCTCTCTCTCTCTCTCTCTCTCTCTTGTTCGGAGGCACAAACAGATCAGAAAAAACAGAAGCCGTTTCTGAAAGCTGTTTGAACATGATACATATTTCAGGAGGGGGGAAAAAGGCATTTTGGGAGACTCCGTGAGTGTGAGGCAGGAGTTATCAAAGACAGTCACGCCTCCCCCAGCTGGTGCCTCGCTGTGGCAAAGATGGCTGCTGTCCGGGCCAAAAAAAAACCCCTGCTGTCTCTTTAAGGCCCTGCTCTGCTGCGACAGCCAATCACAGGCCAGAAAATGTGGTTAGACCGTCCTTGTCGACGACCTTGATGGAAGCGGAGAGTAAAAGAGCCGAGGATGTGTAAGAGCGGAGGGGAATGATGAATGAAGAGAGAGAGGGAGAGGTTTATAAACCAGGACCGGTCTCCCTCTGCCTCTTCTCTCTCTCTCTCACTCTCACACACACACTCTAATTTCTCTTCCCTTCTCCATCCATCTACTGCATCACCCCCTCACACTCACACACACCGTCCTCCCTTCAATCCTCTCTCTCCTGACAGCCCTGCAGAGTGTTGCATAATTCCCAGCGTGGGGGAGGGAGGACCGGATGGAGGTGAGGAAGGGGCGAGAGAGGCGCCAAAGAAAGTGACTCACGATGCAACACGCACAACGCCACACTCAGCTAAAACACCAAATCCTTCTCACAGCAGAGGCCAACTTTCACTGATGACACCATCTGACTTATTTTGCATAAGCATTTGACATTTCATTAATTAAGCTGGTGTTCAGTGGGAGTGAGAAAGCCAATAAGAAGTGAAAGAAATTTAATTAAGACGATCAATCATGAATACGAGGAAAGACACATGAAGTCACTGTAGTTTCAGCTACAGCTAGCAATGCTAGCCTTACTGGCTGGCGAAGTCCGGAGGCAAGCTAGCAAGTTATACTAGCCTGCAAGCTAGGTTGGTGATATACAGCTGGTCAATTTATAGGCTATGAATTATTGTATCAGACAGTAGTTAACACAACTTTAAGAAGCTTACCGGCTATAACAGTGAGAAGGTGTAATACCTGTATCTCTGCTTCCTCTGAGCGTCAGTCTGTCGAGCTATGGAATGAGTAATGAAGCCGCCTCAGACATCCATCTCTCTCTCTCTGTTTCTCCTCATCTTCTATAATGTTGATGTTTCATTTGGCCTCCAAACAAATGCCACCTCTGTTCTCCTGGGAAGGAAACAAACAAACACACACACACACACAGATGTTTAGGTGTGTCGGGATGACCTTGTAGAGGAAATCACTGGTCATCCATCATGTTCTGGCTCCAGCGGTGCGAGGAGCAGGAGATTTGATAAGACCTTGAGATAAAAATCGGTCGATTTGCCGCTGCAGGGCCACACGAGGCTTAGCATCGCCTGGAGGAGGATGCAGATAATAAACTAGTCACGGTGCACTCAGCTACATTTCTCACACTCTTAAATATGTTAGTGGGTTATGGAGGTTTTTGTGGTTTCCTGACAAGCTCTGGACCACAGGAAGTGTTCACAGTATAGTAGATATAGAGCACAGACAGCGTCGATATATGTGAAGGACTTAATACATGTGCACTCAGAGCTCAGCATTATTATTGTTTTATAGTGATGGCAGAGCAGGTTTTTTTCTGTGAACATTAAGAATTTATTTGTACAGCGAGTGTTGACGTTACAGCCGACGGCTGCATGCTATTTATTATTAAATATCACTGTTAACTAGTCACAAACACTTGTCAGCATTTTCTCAATCTGAGGCTTAATATGCCTCATCTTCCTGGGCAGATAATAGCTGGAGTGTGCCCTGCAGCCACAGGCTGACACACAGACCTCTTACTCACTGATGAGGTCACCGGACCCTCTGGGTCACTGGAGAGTAATGAGGAGAAGCAGCGCTGCACAAGTCCTGTAATGTCAGCACATTTGTCTTGTGTGACGTGTTGTGTAAATATATGAGCAGGCAGAATCTGCAAAGAAACTACACTGATGGCATCACAGCGTGCAGGTGGTAGCATTACAACCACCTCCACACGGCACAGAGCACTTTCAGAGGCCTCAGACAACATGACCAACATTAGACAGAGCACAGAATGAGATCCTGCTCCTGTTTTCTAAAACGACAATGAGTGCTCTGACTCGGTGAAAAGCTTCTCTAATCAGCCTGGAATGAAGTCAACTGTGAAACAATTCAATCACCGCACAGCTGCAGAGAAAACAACAACCTGCAGCCACATATAACAAAACGCCACATCCAACAGGATGTGTTCAAATTCAAATGCTAAAGCTGTGCTTCAGGGACTGAGGGCTTTGCTTTTTGCTGTTAAGATCATTTGTATCAAGCATCAGGAGAGCAGGGGAAGCAATTAGACAAGCTGAGCTCAGCCTGGATCTGGCATAAGTAGCTTCATAACAGTAGCTGTTGAGAGCATTTGCCAGTGAAAGCAATGCACCCAGTGCTGCGTGAACTGCCAGAGACAAGCTGCAGCCTGGTGGAAACACATAAGAATACTCGATTTCCAAAATAAAACAGGAAAATAAAGACATGTAAACTTACACCAGAGAAATAAAACGATGACCAAACACAAGCCGGAAAAACACGACAGGCTGTAGCTTGATGCACGCCACATCTGACCTGCTATGTATTTGACTCTCACGCCTCAGAAAACTGGAGGATACTGGGAAATACTTGCTTGCACTTGCTTAGGTTACAGTGGAAGCCCAAGCAGGAAGGTCACGTGCCACTTGAACCATTTTCACAGTCCAGTTCAGAGGTTTGCACTCACACATGCAGCCCTGCTGCCAGTTAATGTCCGCAGTGCCCTTGGTAAACGTCTCATTATATGGATGGCCATATTAATGTCATTCATAGTATCTTTGTCTCCACCCATCTTCCTCATCTATCTGTCAATCAATCTGTCTCCCTGTATGTCTTCTTTACACATCCATCCTCCACACATGCTTTACTCCACCTCCCACCCTGTCATGCTGTCATCCTGCACATCCCATCCCTCCATCCATTACATGGACAGCTGTGGTTACTGTCTGATGGGCTCTCCATTTTAACACCAGCTGCTGCAGAGCCCTGTCTAAAATGCCACCCCCCCCCCCCCCCTTTTCACAGGACTCGTGGGATGGAGAAGCTGCAGGGTGATTTAACTTTGGAGGCTGCATGACAGCAGCATTAATGGGAAAAGTTTATGATTTACTGTTATGTGTTTCAGAGGCTTCCCCAACAGGCAGCGAAGCTCTGCTGCTGGGAGACTTACAGAATCATGAAGAGCATGTCAATGCACTTTGCAGATATCTAGCCGTATCGATGGATTGCTGTATAACCGTTATATAAAGTGAGTCATCCGCATTGATTGGATAAGATCTCACAACTGGATCCTGGGTTCTCACTCCCACACTCCTCATGCATCCTTGTCATCTTATCTCACCCTTCTCTTCACTGCATCTATGAATGAATTTGCCAGGGAAGGCAGCGAGTGAACAAAAAGAAAAAACAAGGAGTGAGAGTGATGGGGATGGGGAGAGAGGAAGAGAGAGAGAGAGAGAGAGAGAGAGAGAAGGGGGAAATGGCAAGTTTAATTTTAGACATGACACGTAATTCCCCCTCTTTTGCCTCAGCTGCTAAAAATAAACTTCGCTCTCTCTCTCTCTCTCAACCTCCCCCCACCCACGCAATCATTGTTTGATGGACTAAATAGAAAGGGTGGAGGAGGTTGCCTAGCAACCGTATCCTGACTTGGCAGGTCACGTGATGGGGACATGACTATAGTGCTGAAAGTGGTAGTAACACACTTGCGCCTGTGAGCAGGACACACACACACACACACACACACACGGGCATGCATGGATAGTTCACAGTCACACACACAGAATCAGGATAATACAAACTAAAAAATATATTGATAAGATATCTATCATACTTCAAATGTTTTAAAAGTATGAATTATTGGAGAGTGTGACGCAGCATCCACAGTCTGGAGCGCCTGATGCTTTCTGGTTAAATGGCAGTGTTATGTAACAGGGCAACTTAAGGCTTTTAGGAGTGGGGATAATGGGCGTGCTCTTCCTTTAATGGACGCCTGAACATACTGCCTGTACACTACCTGAGCCTCTTAGCACATGACTTCACTTAAGACGGCAGAAATTCTGTTCAAGAGCCGACACGGCATGAAATCTGAAGCCGACGAGAAAAAAAGAAAACGTATTAAATTTACTGCAGACGGGAGTTATCGTTATATTTATGACAGTGATGTGAAACAAAAATGTTTGTCACGACTGGATTTTATAACGAGCCACAAATGTTCCAGCGAAGAGCAGCACACAGTGTTTTTGTTACAAATCCATTTAACGAGGCAGATCCAAGAAAGTCTGGAGGGTGGTTAATACAGTACAGTCCACTCAGATATATACAGCAGCTGCACCTCCAAACCACAGAGCACAAATGCAGGCAGACACCTGATGGCTACGGTAATGTAATTAAAGCTATAGTGGTCAGCTAATGTTATGTGATGTGTCTGAAATAAAAGCCCTGAAAAAAGATTCTTAGAACAAAATAAAGGAATAAATCTAATGTAATGATGAGACTCTCAAGCTAAAAATTGCACAAAAGCATTGCACAAATGTGCAACACAGAACTTAACAGGATTATAGTGATCAGGGTTAGATGAATGAACTGAGCCTTGTGGGACACCACAGCTCGACAGCTGCCCGCGGACCAAGAAGTGAAAGTTTGACCTGAACCAGGATGCTCCAACTGTCACAAAATTTAACACTTAATACCGTGAAACTTTAAACAATAGCCGAGTCCCGAACTGACGCCGGTCCCATTCACAGGCCCGGTCCGATTATGGATTTGGCCTCAAATATAAGCCGGGTCTGATTTTCTCATAAGGTAAGGAGCAAATTGACTGTATATCTATAAATATAACATAAAAAACAGCAACAATTTATGCCAACGTGTGAACGTGTTGTCATGGAGACACATGAAGAAGGCTAAAGAAATGTACAACGACATTAATGATGGAAGGGATGTGGACAACTTTTCAGCTAGTTCTGGATGGCTTTTTAAAGGCCTGCCCCAAATATAAGCAGTTTTGTGATTTAGGCAAATAAAGGCCCGGGCTATTATTCAAAGTTTTTTACGGTATATTATATTTTCAGCAGGTTAACTCCCATGTTTTGTTGACATCAGCATCCTTTCCCTTGCTTCTCTCAGAGTCATGAATACTGCAGCAGCTCGAAGGCTTTACTACTTCTGCGTAAACACGAGTCGTTTTTGGACACTCTTTGCAATGACTCATGCTCTCATGTTTCATTGGAAGATGGTCTGCAAGGAAAAGAGCCAAGACCAGAATCAATACTATACCAAGAAAGTGAAAGCAGCAGATAAGAGAGGGAGACAGGAAGAAGGACTCTGTGCAAGAGACGAGAGTTTAATCTGAGTTAATACACAATTTAAAAAAAAAACTATACATGAAGCCCTGTATCTAGAGGTGGGTCAGGGGTTGCTACGTGTCCCATAATCCTTTGCAGAGGGGCTCACATTACTGGATCAGAATCCCAGTCTTGACAGCTCTAATGAGTGTCATCCATCTTGTTAACTGGCAGCTTAGTCCTTTAATAGAATCAGTCAAAAGTCATTTTATTTTAAATTGAATCAGAATTTGTTTGATGTTTATTCCTAACCTGCCACCTTCAGGTCTAAATCTCATCCCCTGTAACAGAAACCAGTTTCTGCAATTAGCTGTCATTAGGAACTATGCCTCCACTCCACACCGAGATGCTGACGTCTTCAGTCCAACCAGGAAGTAACTGCTCCTGAGCACGCCTCCCTGAACATTCACCTTGACGCCCCCCCCCCCCCCCCCCCCCCCCCCCCCCCCCGCCTTTCTTGTCTCTCTCATTGGATGAGACACAGAGCCAGAGCCTGCTCTGATTGGCTGCCAGCTCCCAGCCTGTTGCTGGGCTGTTTCCATGGAGATCACTATCGCCTTTTTTTTTTTTTGCCTCCGTCTCATCCAAATACACAGAAGGATGGAAAAGAGACACAAGTGATGACAATGAAATGAGAGAATGATTAGATTAGGGAATGAGGGTGTAATGTGAAAGATGGTGTGTGTGTGTGTGAGTGAAGCTGTTAGGGGATGGAGTGGAGGAAGGGGACACAGAGGGATTAAATTATTGAGGAATTCTGGGATTACTGCAGTTAAGATGGCGCACTTTTCTGAGAGGATGTATCACCCTGCATCCTAATGCAGAGTCCAACATACTGAATTCATACACAGGCATACTCCCACATACTAATTTTATGCTACTTAATCCTGAAAATCTGAGTCTACTCCTGTGTGACCACACTGCTGAGAGAGAGAGAGCCAGTCATAAGATCATGTGAGTGTACAGCAGCATCCCACATCTTTTGTTTCTCAGCTATTATACTCACACATAAATCAGATTAACAGGCTTCTAATGCACTAATGTTAGACGACAGAGGAGCCTAAATACAACCGTCTCCATAACGATGGAATTAGTATCTTATTGAGTGCTTTTTGCTGTATCTCGGCTCACTGTATCGAAGCATTTTTATGGCGTCTGCTGTGATTTATCTGCATCTAGAGTGCAACAAACCCAGGAAAAATATCAGCTGCAGTTCTTTAGTCTACTGATGTGGCTGCTCAGAAAATTCTGAAGGATAAAAAGGGGAGGGTGGAATAGGGAGTGACATATGGATGGGTGGATAAGTGGAGGGCAGCAGGCGGAGATCGATGGGATTCTACGCAAAAGTGAGAAGTTGTGACAGAGAAGAGGAAAACTGCATATTTAATCAGTGGCAGGAGAATAAAAGCTCAGATAAACTGCTAAAATAATATTAATAAGCATATGTATGCTAGACATACTCTAAAATTAGAGGCTTATAACTAGGTAAATCATTTGATGTTGCCTAAAGGAGGAGAGAACGTGGATTTTTTTTAGTCAGAAGCATCCATCAGGCTCCTTTGGAGTCTTGCTTTGTTAGAATAAAGCAGCTCTCATGCATGGATAGATGAGACATCTGTCAGCCTTCCTGCTGAGCCCAGCTCACAGGGAGTGTTGGCGATTTCATGTTGCTTCTCATCATTGCACCACAGTTTGCACAAAAATACATGAAAAATAGAGCGAATGCTTAGAGAGCCTGAATGCAAGCAAAGGAAACTTCCTGGTTTTTGTACAAATCATCGATAGAAGCAGCAAGGAGCCGTGAAGGCAACATTCAGACTGGGATCTTAAACCAAGAGAGATCTCTAGCCCTCCTTTGACTCAACAATATGCTACTATTTTAGCTATAAGCTCATCTTTAGCTCATTTGGACTGTCTGTGCACAGCTGGCGTGTAACTGAAGCAACACAGTAAAGATGCCGACACCAAAACACTCAGCTGAAAGGTGCTAAAATGGAATTATTCTGGTCACCTTTTTGGCCAGTAACCCCCACTCACACCGAGAAGTTCAGCCTGTCTGCAGCAGTGACGTCGAATAATCCCAGGCTGCCGGGCACTTGAGTGTACTGAGACTTCATTCATTTACCCTGAATAACAGAAATTAGCTGCGGCTTTCAGACTGTGATGTGGCCTGAATCAAAGTGCCTATTTACCAACTGTGCGATCAGCCGCAGACCTTTAAAGGAAATGTGAATAAATGGGTAACAGGGTCAGCATCCTGCTCTCTCAGCTGAACATGTGTAGTGACTTCTCTTTGTTGCAGTGCGTTCTGCAGCTTTAAATTCTCTGATTAATTAGAATTAAAGGGCATTTCTGAAGGCCGCTCTGAGAGGTAATAAAATGATTTATAGTATGCATCAGCAAGCAACAATACCAGTTAAATGTGTTGCATAATACCTTACGTCACAAGGTGGAGCTGTCACTTTGCTGCTCTGCAGGAAGGTGCCAGGATGTAGGAAGGAGCTTGTATTACAGTCTGTGGTGTGTACTGGTTTGGCTGACAGGACCACATGAGAGGAGGAGAAGAAGAAGAAGAATCCCCCTCATCCCTCTTGTTTGTGTGTCTGTGACCTTCAGCCATACCTGGAGGGACATTTCCACTCGGTGTGACAGGGTGTGAAGGAGCTGTTTCCTTCCGACCTTTATCCTCCTCTTCCTCTGTGTCCTTCTCTCTGTGACACCTTCTCCCTCCGTCTCCTTCTTCCTGGTTCTCTGACACATCTCTGTAGCTGAACGCTCCCTCTGCTGGAGGACTGATGAAACTGCACCTCAGAATTAGACTGAGAATGAAACAGATCAGATGGCTTCCTTTGGGTAAAGAGCAAAATGTTTCTTACAATTCAAAGCCTCTAAATTATACACTTATAACACATACACTGGTGAGTGGGTTTTCTTGTTCTCTAAAAAAAACATTGTAAATCCAACTTTTATGCTGAACTCGTCATCTTGGAACTGCATATAGCAACCCAACATATTTGAATGTCACAGCATGGGAGAATGAGTTAACAGCAGCCATGTTGGCTCTCTCTCTCATTCCCTGCACATGTGTGTCTGTGCAGGGAATCAGGTTGTGGATTGAAAAGCTGCAGTGCGTCACAGAAAATCTGATAAAAGTGGGAACACATGTGTGTTTAATGGAGATTTTATCAGGAAGCAGTTAGAGATCCTTAAGCCTTATAAAAAAAAAAGCATCACAGCGTTAAAACGCATACCATACCATATCTGCCACTCTTTATCAAAGAAAACAACACGACGTGCCGAGTGATTCCAGGCTGAGCTGCAGCTCTGTATTGATCAGATAACCTGTGAACAGAATGTGAATATATTTTCCCAAAATACTGAACTGTTATTTCACTCTAAATCTGATACCCCTCACTGAAGGCACAAATGTCTGACAGGATATTAAGAGATTTGTTTTTTTGCTACTGTTAAAAATGAATAGATGCATTAATATTTGGTGCCTCTTGATGCCTTTTGATGTCTTATTGTTTGTTATGAAAACCTGACATAATTATGCTTTGTTTACAGTCTGGCAGCTGAACCCGCCTGAACAGACAGGATTATTCTAAAGTGTTTGTACTTTTGCTTTTTGTCTTGTTCCAACTTGTCAAAGGCGCCCTCCCTCCCCTCCTTCCTTCCTTCCTTCGTCTCTCTTAAATGAGCATTACCCACTTCTTGCATGCATTAGCTGCAATCTAAATGACGTGATTTCTTCAATCAAGGCTGGATTAACCAGTATAAATGTTCCCCTAACCTTGACATGGCTTCCTGCACAACTCTTCACCCAAGAGAGTCATTAAAGCAACTGTTTCAGACAGAAAATCCAATATACAGTCATTTCCCCCCCCTCTCATTTGAATACAGCTGACGGATTGGTTCACAGCTGAGTAAAGGCTCAAGCGAGCAGACAGAATGTGAATTACTGTCGCCGTGTTAATGAGTCAAAGTTTGAGCTATGCAGATGAAGCAAAGGGAGCAATTAACCCAGCGAAATTAGCAACGAGACGCTGCGATGGCTCGCAGACCTCGGAGATGAGTGCGTTCATGGCTGTTGTTGTTTGGTCTCAAAATGATGCTAAATGCACGAAGCAGAAAATTAAGTTATACAAGAAATTACATCTTAATGGCTGCAGATTATGATGTAATGATAAACTGTCAGTTATTTCAGTAAAATGATGCAGAGATTCAGAAGAAGGGATGAAAGCGATGTTAGGAAAACGTTGCAATAATTCATAAGCACATCATTATTAATGCTGCACATCCTGGAGAAACATAAACATCTGGTGCTAACTCCATTTAACTTCAGGATGTTTTTACAATCATACCTCATCACACCAGTTTACTGAGCAATAAACATCTTTAACTGGATAAAAATATTTAGAAATCAATTGTTTATACTGTGGCTGTTACACAAGCTGCTGCTAACCTGGTTAAAACACATTATCAGTGATTAAACCAGTGGAGGAAACAGGACCGAGGAGCATTTCTCAGCTCGTTTTTCAGTTAAATCTCCACAACGAGTGGAACACACTGTAATGTCTGCAACTACAGGAGTCAACAAACAACACAGCAAAGTTAAAGATAAAGAATCCCAGGCGTTGTGTCGGTCCTGCTTAGGTCCTGGATCTGTCTTTATTTTGACTTTCTGCTTTTGTCTCAGCTAAATCTGATCTGAGACCAAGACGGCAGCTAATTTTTATATTGCTGCTCTTTGCATTTTATTGCTGTTGACACTCTTAATTCTGTTTTCCCCCCATCTCACCTTTTGTTATCATTACAGTCCTCGCTGTGTGTACACGACAACACCTGAGTGTAACATTAACTTTGAACAAATCCAATCTGACACAACAATTAGATGTTAAAGCGCCTCAGGCCGGTGGCGGCTACACTTCCTCGGCTTTGACACAGGGGGGCAGTGTTACCACAGACTGCTGTTGGGAGGTTTTACACACACACACACACACTGAGTGTATGTTGGTCCATAATGGTGCCTGACAGCGTGTCACCCTTGTTCTCTTTTCTTAGCTGAAATTGCTCCAAACAGAAAAAGCTTAAGTTTATCAACTCTGAGATAAACCTATGTGGGTGTTTGTGTGCTTCGTTGTGTATGTGTGTGACTGCTGTATGTGTGGGCTGGTGTGTGTGTGAGTGTGCGTGCAATTGCTGTTTAAGTGTATAAAAGTGTGTGAAAGCACCTGTGGGGTGGCAGTAAGTGCATTAGGTGGATTTTGTGAGTTTGTGAATGTCAGCATGCTTTTGGTGAGTGTGTGTGTGTGTGTGTGTGTGTGTGTGTGTGTGTGTGTGTGTGTGTGACATCTGAGAGGTTTCTACGCCTAACGATTTCACGTTTTGTTCCTGCTGAGACAGACAGAACTAATCTACCTGGATTTGTCAGAGAGAAAAAGAACAGCAGCCTCCTAGTCCACAATTATCATGCACACACACACACACACAGACACACACTTTAAATGCTTGGCATGAAGTGAATTAAATTATAACTTACATTAGGATTTAAGCATTTAACACACACATTTCTCATTGCTGGAATTTGAACAGCTTTGTGATTTTAAATGCATACACACGCAGAGCTAGCTGCTAGCTGTAGTTCTGTATCCAGTCTCTGTAATTCAAACAACAGACACACACCTGAGAGAAGCAGGGGTGTCAGTACGTGTCAGATGTGATGCTTGCTGTGTTTTGAAACAGAGATGCACTGCACAAACCACAGGGACCGGCTGCTTCTCTCCCTCAAAGACAACTAAACCCACAAATCACAGTCCAGAATCCATCATCGATTTTACCTGGAAAATCACGGCAGGGAGATGTGAAGGCAGGAAGAGGCAGCTAAAAGGGACGACTTTAAAACTTTCAGATAAAGAATGCGCTCTCGTCTGCCCGGGGACTTTCTCTGATGCAGCCTGCAGCGATAGCATCTCGGCTGTGGAGCGCCTGTTGTTCTGACTGCAGCATTTTCTTCCTCGTTCGCCACTTCAGCGTCGAGAGAGAGAGAAAATGTCAGTCAGCAAGTGGGGGACGTTAGAGCTGATATCATTTCTAATAGGTTAGGCAGCCTGACAATAAGAACTTGACAATAAGCTGCTTTTAAAGAAACCTTTGTCGTCTCAGGTGAAGCCATCTTTGCTTACAGCTGGGTCCAACGTGATAATCAAACCTGGAATATACTGTACACCCACCAAACAGACTGACTATAACCTCTGATATTATTCTATTAAAAGATTTACATGTCAAAGAGCGCCTTTACAAACACTTGTGAAAGAATGGGCCACACTGAGGAGCTCAGTGAGGTTCCAGCGTAACACTGTGATAGGACGGCAGATGTGCAACAAGTCCAGTTGTGAAATTTCCTCGCCACTAAATATTCTATTATACCGAGTGGAAGAGATTGGGAACGACAGCGACTCAGCCACGAAGGTTTGGCGGTTGCCAGGAGACCGCTACTTGTCTGCATGCACTGTGCCAAGTGTGAAGTTTGGTGGAGGGGGGGGATTATGGTGTGGGGTTGTTGTGAAAGGAACTCCGAATGTTTCAACATACCAAGAGATTTCGGACTATTCCATGCTCCCAACTTTGTGGGAACAGTTTGGGGGTGGCTCCTTCCTGTTCCAGCATGACCGCGCACCATGCACAAAGTCCTGACCTCAACCTGATAGAACAGCTTTGGGATGAATCACAGCGAAGACTGTGAGCCAGGCCTTCTCATCCAACATCAGTATCAAAAGCTGTTATAGCTGCAAAGAGTGGGCTGTGGGAGTGAATACTTTTGGCCTCAAGTGGCCATTCTCGGAACTGCAGCCTGTAGTACATGTTCTTTTTTGAGTTCTCTGCTCGGTACTTTGCAAGAACTTTGTGACGACAGTGAATACCGATAACCAACAACAACAAAAGTAGTACAAACACATTGGTTTTCCAACATTCTTAAGTTCAGACTCAGTAAAAAGTCTGTTTCAGCTAAAATGAACCAGCTGTTGTTATTTTCAGCCACATGTGTTTAAATCTTTGATATTGTTGCGTGTTCTGAAGGGTTTCTTGGTAATTATTAGTTTCTAACTACAAACCTCAGGCATGCAGCTTCACGGCGCTCATTACTTTTTTTCCCCACTGAAATCCATCTAACTCGCTCCCCGTCTATCATCCTAAGCACAATAATTAATCCCCCACTGACATTAAAGCTTTATTGTACACAGATATCTGTAATTTCTCAAATCACACATGAAACTTGTATTACCTTATTATTTTTTTGCTGCGGATCCCTGGGAGAAAAACTGTCACCACATTTTCCTGAATCTGTACCTGTTCCCCATGATAAGCCAAAATAAAACAGGCTTTTTCAATCACTTGTGGAGTGTCGTGGATTCTCATTTTCTCCGGGGCCATTTTTCTCTGCAGGGCTCCGACACAACAGGGGGCGTTTTATTCCTCCTACTCCATGCTATTTTTCCTCTCTCATCACATCTCTCCCACTTGCTATTGACTAGCTCATTGATTCACTCTCCCTCTGTCTATCTGACTCTCTTAATCTCTTTGAGTCTACCTCTCTACCTGCTTACACTAATCCCTCTATCTAGCAATTTCGTTTCTTCCCCTTTCTCACATCTCTGCTCTCAATCACAGACGCTTTCTCGCTCACTCTTCATCTGAGCAATCATTCCTCTTCCTCCACCTCTTCTTAAATCTACTCCTCACTCATAGCACTGGGAATCAGAGTACTA
Organism: Parambassis ranga; assembly: GCF_900634625.1. Classification (NCBI taxonomy): domain Eukaryota; kingdom Metazoa; phylum Chordata; class Actinopteri; family Ambassidae; genus Parambassis; species Parambassis ranga. The sequence continues at coordinate 3,057,159 of NC_041023.1, read as the reverse complement.
AGTGCTTTCATTAGTGTGAGTAATTGCAGGCTGGTGGTGATGAGATGAGGTTGTTTCCTACAAAAGTACAGACTGCAGAGTAGAAAGTGAAGTTTAAAAGGCTCTGAAAGTACATGTATGTTGCATCATTATCCAAGGACGGCACAATATTCAGAAACACATGTGTGGGGAAAAAACCCACCAGGTAAGTTGTGAGGTACCTGGATGCTGGTATGGTTCCTGAACACAGCACCGACCAAATGTACCAATATGTGGCCAATCACACAGAATTGTTTTTACTGTTGTTGTCCCACAAGACACATCAAAAAAGCCGTCCAATCAGGCTGTGACCTTAGACATGTGCATTTTGTTTTGTGTCCTCTAACCAGATCAGACGACCTGAACTGAACAGCTGAATGTGACACAATAAAACCGGTCCACATCACAACATAGCGATGCCTTTAAAATACAAGCCGACTTTTCATATTTTTTATGCCTCAACAGACACAGAAAGAGGAGAAAAATGCATGTAAACCATCCTGCTGACGTACATGTCATTACCATAACAATACAAAAAAGGGTGGAGAAGTTTATAGCAGATGGAGACGAGCAAATTAGTCTGTTTTTCTATTTAATTGCAATTTAATTGCTCTGTACCCTTGGGGGATTAATAAAGGATTATCTGTTCCTAAATTTAAAACATTAAAGAGTAACTCTCTGAAACACAAACTGTAGTCTCCGGGGTGAAAGTGTGGAGCCGTGTTGACTTCTGCCCACAAACTGCTCTACAGTATATATACATATAAAACGTTTGGACCTGCTGGCAATCAATCTCTGCTGCTGCATTTTATCCTTCCCTTTCATCTGATTGATACATCATGTTCAATATACTTGATTACTTCTGTCTGTACGCTGCCTTTAACTGCCTGCTCTTCACACTAACTTGTTGAGACAAGGATAAATTGTGAGTCGTCCCTCAAAGGTTCATCAAAATCAAACTTCAGACTCAGATTTCAGCTTTGACTGATTCCTCATGTCCCTGGATGGAAGACATAAATCAGACACCCCCCCGTGGCTTCATCATCCATGCTGTTCAACATGTATTATGATCGTCCATCACATGACAGTGTGTGTGTGCCACAGTCTGAATTAAATTAAAGTACTTCTGATGCCCGACCCCCCTCCTCATTCACTTTATACCTTTGTCAAAAGCAGAACGCAGCAGGGACCAGGGTGAACGTAACGATGCGATTAATTAGCCAAGTGAACAAATGCTCACTGACAATGAGTGTGTCTCATCTCATCTCATCTCATCTCATCTCATCTCATCTCATCTCATCTCATCTGACAGGGCTCAGCTAAGAAGCAAAAGCTGCTCCACAGGCTTAAAATAAAGTCTAAAACTACGGCCACAGAATAGGAACCCTACCTTGGATTTTGTCCGGCGTTTATTTATAACACGATGAGGCCAAAAACTGCATAACTGCATTTTCAACCTTATCAGACAGCATTTTCTTCCCCTGGTAAACACTCCAGCTTGTGTGTCAAAGCCACAACACAGAAAAGTACCCCATAGATTGCATAAACACCGTCCTGTTTGTCAGGTAATCATCGCTGTGAGCTCACACCGGCCTCCGATCTGCTGACAGTCCTGAACATAAAACTGAAATACAAACATCAAGCTAAACAGCAGAGAGCACACTCGATCTGAAGTAAACTGAACTCTCCAACAGCAGCCGAACCTCTTCACTGTACTCGACACAGCTTTAACACCATACTGAATTATTTCTGGGCGCTGAGGTCATCCAGATTGGAATAAGCAGGACCATTTAGGCCTGCTGTCGTTTTATAGATTTTAATGGTAAATGGTACGTGGTGTTTGTGGCAGTTTTCCTGTCTGATGCTTCCCGTTAGCAGAGAGTACAGTCGATCTTCACCTTTGGTCAATGTTATGTGTTGAGTGGAGCTGCTTTTATGAGGAAATGTTACTGGGGGGGGATTAAAAGCATAGAAGTGGATGTTCCCCTGACATTATGTGTTTGAAATGTACAAGCAGGAACACAAAGCAGAGGAGGAGAGGTAAGAAACATTTCAGCCTGGACTTTGATGCAGAGAGCGCTCGAATCGACGAAGTTCCAGGCAAAGAAATGACTTGTTAGTGATAATAAACAAATTATGTACTGATAATCAGAGGTACGTGCATGATGGCCGAAGTCACAGACTGGTTGGGAGGCGTGGCTTCGGGGTGAGCTCCGAGAGAAAGGGGCGTGTGTTTACTTTCAAAATCTGGCTGACTCGCACTGAGTTGTCAAAATCTCCTACCCTACCTTTAAAGAACATTTTTACATCACTTATCGCATCTTTGTTCAAGCACAGACAGCAAACGCAAAACCCCACTCTGACATGCACCATATAGACAAAAGTGTGTGGATATTCTCCCATCCAGGAAGAACCAGGCAAGTTTTTCTCCACACCAAACTTTCTTTCTTTTTGTGTCGACAAACACACACAGTTGTCATCTAAATCCTCATTATATGCTCTAAACCGCACCAATTAGTCAAGTGTGGAACTGCTAGACTGGAAACAGGAACATTTTCAGAACATTTTCCACAGTTAGATGTCAGAATACAGCGATTAATGAATCATGGATAATCAATCAATAATGCAAACAAGCATTATGTGCAGATCTAGTGGACTGCAGCATTAATATTTACACCTTTAGAACTAAAAACAGACTGCACATGGTGTCCATTTACTTCACACAGTGCTTAGCCTCTGTAATGTGTTACTACATTTCCATTTGTATACAAGAGCAAACACCTGACAGAAGACACACAGGTGAGCTGTGTTTTTAGAGCAGCTAGCTGTTTCCGTTTTGCAGCCATATTGAAGCTAAGCTAGGCCAAGCACGTCATGACGTTAGAATCATTACTCAAACTACTAAAAACTGTAAAATTCAAACTGCTAGAAGTAAATAAAAAGTGAATATAACACAACAAACACCGACTGTCTACAAAAATGAACGTGTAACTACTTACCGCAAAAAGGAAGCCAGTCTATCAGAGAACTTTATGTAGCTTAGCCGCAGTTTCCTTTCTCGTCGCATTGAAGTAGGTGCCGAGGGGGCTGCAGCACCACCTACAGGCAGGAGGCTGTCATTACAAGACAAAAATCTCATAATTCAAAGGCAGATGATGTGATGTGGGTGTTAGCGAGTGATTAATGTGATTTAGGTATTACCAATTAACCATGTCATCTACATGTAGGTGTTTATATGTACTTTTATGTTAAAATATGTATAGAAAATATAAAATAAGTGGCAAATACTGGCTGTTAAAAGCACCAATAATGAGCGAGGCTCCCTGTGTTTTTTAGTTTACATTTTATTTGACAAGACAATGATTTGTAAAACATGTACAACAGGATTCCCCAAAAGCATACAAAATGATATTTGATCTGTGATACACACAAAAAAGACATAAAATTAATTAAAAAAAAAAGTATGGTTACATCTCCAGTGTGTGTGTGTGTGTGTGTGTGTGTGTGTGTTATCAATGTCAAACACATCCTGTATTTGTGTGTTCCCTCGTTCCATCATCTGTTCTACTGTCAGAGAAGAAATGTGAGAATTGAAAAGCTAAAAATAACATAAAGAAGGCACGTCTGGCTCCGTGATGAAAAGCTGTGATGACAATGGATGAAGGAGAGGGAGAAAAAGAGAGAGACTGGAGAAGAAAGAAAGGATGAAAAGAGGGTAAATGAGTGGAGAGGACTCGCTGAACAACGTTATCGTTGACATTCACAGCTTGTGTTTCTGGCTTTGAACCAGTGACTAAGAGAGTGAGGAGATGGAGCAAAGCAGCTTGGCCAAAATGTGATGCTCTCACAGAGGGGAAGAACCCAGAGCCTTCATCACACAGCTAACCCATCTGAAATGACTGCAGCTCCCCCACATCACCATCAGCCAGCCGGTAAACGCATCCACAGATTACATTCCTGTCATGGCTATTCCTGGAGATGTTAAGAATCTAATTCAAGATATGTCCCAGTGAAGCAACTCTATTAAACATAAGGCTCTGGGTTAAAACTGAATGATCCTTCAAATGAGGCGGCAGAGCTGAAACTCATAACATGAATGCTTGCTGAGTCATTGGTCTCTGATATAATGGGTCCCAATGATTGTCTTTTTTTTCCTCTTGCTCAATCTATCAAGACGAGCATCCTGCTGGCAAACACATTAAACACAATAAACCACAGGAAACTAAATAGTCATTCATTTGGTGAAATTAATTCACAGACATTAAAGCAAAACCACCACATTAAATTCCCCTTTATGATGTTTTCAGTTGTGTGGCAGGGCTATACATCATATATATGATTGTCTGACACTGCACCATAGAAGCGAGCCATATACATGTTAATGTGGCATGACTCTGGAAAACATCCAGTCCATGCAGCATGCGGACATTCCCTTTAAACATGAAAAATAAACATCTCAGAGACAAAAAGAAAAAGAAACATTGATGCCATTAGCTATCATAGAGACTCCCATTCATCATGAATCAGCAGGCTTCTTATTGCAACATGCAATCCTCCACTGTTTCTATGGAGAATCCCCCAGACTAATTCTGTAGTCTGCTATTTCTAAAGAACAGACCGACAACTGCTGAAGTCCATTTTGAGTCAATCCCATGTATAAAATCATCGTCAAGCGTGGAGGTGATTCGTTGTGAGCTGGTTATTATGGCAAAGTAACATCTCATGAAAAGTACAATATTAATTAAAACAACTTTGGTTGCTGCAGCTGAAGCATTGCTTTGAATTGCTGGAGAATCAGAGCAATTCAGAGCTTTGTATGCCTCTGTGTGTCAGCCTGTCACCATGGTAACAGCAGAGGAGACCTCAAAAACCACTCCAACTTTGAGAGCCTGGCGTGCGGAAACGATTCGGAATTAAAAAATTCTGAATACAAGTTTGATAGAGCAGCATCTAATGAGCGTTTTAAGACTAAAATGGAGTCTGTAGATTGAAATTTGTAGGAGGAGATACGTTTGGCAGATGACCCTCGTTGAAGGGCTCTCTCATAGACTCCCATGTTAAAAAATGACGCAGAAATTGCTTAATATTTGAAAAACTACAATTGTTTGAAAAAAACCCGGTTGACCCGGAATGTCGAGATGAACATTTTGATAGTTGAATGGCTGAAATCGGTCAGTGTATGCTGAAGATACGCCTGCAACGACAATCAAACTAAATGTGTTAAGACAGAGAACTGTGTCCATGGCAACAGCCTTTCATGCATAGCAACGGCCTGTTCCTTAAATATAACAGACTACTACAGAATGCCATGACTGACTGTGGTTATTAAACCTCCCTTCGAGGTGATGAAGACCTCCTCACATCACATATTGGTGTCATATTTTTACAATGACTGGCTCATAATACAGTGTCCCTTTCAAAACAAAGGAGAAATTACTAAGAATTCAACAAAACATCAAAACAAACTTAAAACTTGGATGTATGAAAAATGAAACATGATCAAACTTGGACTTTTCTATAGCTGTGAATGTGACATGTGAACAAATGATTGTCATACATTGTTCATCTGTGGTGTAACAACACTTTATTCCACCTTTCCCTCTTATTATTCTATCAGCCGGCTTTCTTCCTCTGTCTCTATCTGCCTCCTGTGTTAACTCCGTCAATACCTGCTGACAAACTGTCTACAAATCTGCAGTTTATCCGCCGCCTTTGAGCTTTTCCGTCTGAGACTTTGACCGGCCCGGTCAGCTCCGGCCTGTCGTCCCACTGTCAGCGTGATAACTCAAGAAGATTTGTGTGGCTTGAGGTCTCATGCAAGAGCTCAAGATAAAGCATGTTGAGCATGAGGAGGGGGTGGGAAAAAGGAGATTGTATTTCTGTGTCTGTCTGAGGCCGTGAGAGATTCCACGCTGGCTGCATGTTCGGATTAGCGCTAAAGACAAAAACGGGCAGCCGGCGGAGCCGTCACTCGACAAGAGAGAAATAAAAACCCGCTCTCTCAACTCAAATGGTGGCTTGTGTTCATGGTGTGCAGGACGATGACAGATGCACTGAGACAGCCATAAAAATAATAACAATACCAATAATAAAAAAAAGCGTTCTGTTCTGACATTCAAAAATGTTTTTTTTTTTACGAATGAAGATTATTCTGCAAACAGCCTTGGGAAAGTGTTTCAACAAGCCACCGATCATGCCATGCAGAGTAATATGAACAAGGAGTAAAATCCACATCAGTTCATTTTTTTATATACCTTAAAACATTTTAGTATTAAGCGACAGCCTCCATGAACCCGTGAAAAGCAAAATAGTAATATACACATTTTCTTTTTTTTTTTTCGCTTGACATTTAACAAACTTCCATCCCCTGCAACGAGGCACTGATAACACCAACACTTGTTTGTTTTTTTATGTGTACACATTTCACCGACAATATAGTATTCATCAATATATTCAATACTATTTACACTGTTCATCATTTGGTAGCATCTGACATCTGTGAGGACCTTTTGTTTTTGTTTCAGCCATGTTTGTTTGTTTTATTCTCCAATTGTTTACAATGCTAAATGTTAACAATGTTCTGCATATATCAGAGCGTGTGACCATTTTAATGTAGTAAAATGGCGGTAATGGCAGTAATCCTCTAATATATGCTGATCATTTACGCATTCTGAAATACACTGAATCATAAATGATAGAAAATGTGTGTGTGTGTGTGTGAACCTTGTGTGTGCTGTGCCGTAACTTTTAGCTCCTCTTTTAACAACAAATATGTGGATTATTAACCATGTGACGTTGCCGGATTACAAAGATTTAGATTGATGTGACGCCCCCCTTTTGTTAGAGGTTGTACGAGCGGCCCGTCGCTCTGCAGCCCAGTGGTGGATTATATTCCGTTTGACAAGTGGGGAGCTTATTTACAGGATTGTTGAGTGAGAAAAACGTTAATCTGTAAACTTATTGTGGGAGTCAAAATATTTTGAAGCATTTTGAGTGATTAACTGAAGCCGCCTGGAGAGCTGGATGATCAGACTTTGGACTTCCTGGGACTAAATTCAGCATTAAAGGTAGGGTAGGAGATTTCATCCTGATGCACTTTTTGTTAAATTAGTGTAACTTCTCTTTACAATCCGATAGCAACCGATTAGTTCGGCAGTTTCGCTTAATATGAATCATCTGTGGAAGCTATAAAACACTAAAAACATCAGCCAATCCTCCGGGTGGACCCTGCGCGGAGTATTGGCTGGTTGTCACTCTCTTCCTGCTCTGCGCGCACCAGAGAGGTACGTGCATGATGGCCGAAGTCACAGACCACAGCTCGTCTTCAGGCAATGCCATGTGATTGGGAGGCGTGGCTTCAGTGTGAGCTCTGAGAGAAAGGGGCGTGTGTTTACTTTCCAAATCTGGCTGACTCTCACTGAGTTTTCAAAATCTCCTACCCTACCTTTAAGGAACTCGACCAATCAGGAGAGGAGAAGAGAAGAGTTGTTTTAAAAAGGGTTTCAAAGACAGGAGTTGGATGTTTCATCCTCACTTAAAGAGAAAGAGATGTTTAAATCACTTCCCTTGGCTGTGAACAGACCAGCTCAGGGCTGGCACACACAGAACCATCATTCTGTGATGTTCATGGCACTAAATGTTGCATAAAGTATTTCAGACTGCAGCTGTTTTTTGCAGTTTTTTTTGGTGGGGTTTCACACAGGCGGCGTGCTCTGTGTTCATCTGCTGTTAATTAGTATTCCAGCTCAGAGACACTGCAACAACCTCTGGACCATGTAATTAACATATTGTAAAAGCCCGCCTCATCTTATGCAATGCACATATGATTTCAATGGCTGTCTGGCTTGTCAGATATTACCTGTGTGCGTCATACCTTGCATGACATTTTGTAATTTGGTTTTGCATTTTTTTGTGAGATTCGTAATGTAATGACACGTCAAGAAAAGAAAAGCAGTCCCCAGTGGCTTAAACATAAAAAAAAACCTAAAAAAGTCGGTTTTTAGAGGGAGATGTAAAAACTGTTGATCCCATAAATCCCACTAAATAATCCAAGTAGGTGAAAATGTAACTCATAACATCCTCCACCAAGTTAAACTTACAATAGAAAGGTGTGAAAACAAGTGTGCTCGTCATCATGCTAATTCGGGTGACCTGAAACTCGCTCATACGCCTGTGATGGTGGTGTTCTTGTTGTTGCCATGGCTACACATACATCGCCGGAGAGACGAAGCTTTCGCCGCGAGATATGTTAGCAGCGGGGGCCTCACGATTGGAGGACTCCAAACCGTTGCCGTGGTGGCTGTCAGCCGCGTGGTCTTTGAGCTCGTTGACGTTGTCGTATTTGACCGAGTTGTCCAGGACCGGAGGGGCGCCACCGTTCAGAGCTCCGGAGGTCTCATCGTCCAGGCTCTGCAGGATAGAAGGCAGCCATGTTTACTGTGCGATACATTTTGAAAAATATTGACATTTTTGTACACGTGTAGTTGACAATGCTCTCATCGCCCCTTACAGAACACTGATTGCACACATCATGTGATCTCGTGGAGAATACAGGGATAATCACAGACCAGGGTAAAGTGCTCCCAGGGGGCCCAGGGGCCTCATTACTGTGAAACCCTGATTCATAACCTTTCATGGCCTTCCAATTGTGCTGGTAGAACCTGGACAACCTTCATTAATCAGACCCACATGATGAGTTAAAGGTGCATGACGACCTACAGTAACATCATTCCTGCAGTGAAGCACGGTGGTGGTGGTATCATATCGTCTTCGGGGGGAGAAGAAAATATGGAGTGATGGAGTGATTTTACAGAATATCTGACAGAGATAAAAGGGTTTTAATACCTTCTATATAACTATATGAAAAATAAATAGGTAATTATAAAAAAGGATAAGAGGATTATGGGATAATACAGAAAAGTTGACTTATTAGATTAAATTATAATCTTTTTTCATTGTTTTAGTAATTATATACAGCCTAATATTAATGACATTTGATTGATCGGTCCGAAGTACAAACACCATGGTGTCCGTGTGTTGACTCAGAGCCCATTGTGAATGCTGAGTGTGGCTCGTGTGTGTGTGTGTGTGTTAGTTACTGTGACAGGCTCTCCCCCCGTGGGCTCGTAGTAAACCTCTCCTGGGCTGAGCGGCGCTGTCTCGGTGGCTGTGGGAGGCTCTGACGGCTTGTTCAGCTGCGTGCACACACACACAAAACACATCGAAACAAGGAGGAAGAGAAAAAGAAGAGGAACAATGAAACAAAGCAGTGCAGCAATCTATAAAAACACATTATGTTAACAAGAGAACAGAGCTGATGGGACATAAACGGAGACTATGTAACCTTCAAAGAATAATTCACTGCAAACTGAAGGCAGTAAAAGGCCGCGCCGGCTTTGTTCTCTAGTCTGTATTTAAGTGAACAGATTTTTGATGCAACGTATTATTTTACATAATGACTTGGACAGAACTAGCAGGACGCCTTCCAACTTAATACTTTCTAGCTCGTCCTTAGAGTCAATCACCGCAATCAGGCGCTTTCTGTAGCTCTAAATGAGACCAGCTCCTCCACTGAAGTTGGACTCTCAGGTCTGAAGGGTGCCAGTTTCAGCTCTGTTCTCACTTGGATTAATTTCAGTACTCATTTTTCTTTTCAGCCCACTCTTTGTGCTTTTAGGTGTTGTGAGTCATCATCGTGTCGGACAATCGATGAAGTGCAGCCGAGACATGGCTCCGTTTTTAAAGCAGCACCACTCCATCCTGAGGTTTTATTGTACCTTGCACCGACAGGCGCAGCGAAGCAACACGGTGACATGAATGAGCCTCGCAGGGTGTTTTTTTTCCCCACTACCTGTTCTTTCTTTGATGTGATTTACCAAAAAGCTCTAATTCTCTCTCTCTTCTGTTCAGATGACAGGCTCACACAAATGCTGGGGCTTGTCAACATGCACTTTAGAAAACTCCAGTCAGGCTTTGTTGTGTGTTAAGTGCAGTTTTCTTCTGTCGACAAGCCCTTTTTCATTCAGAAAACAGTGAAACCAGATCACGCAGCTCGCTCTGTGTACGATGAACCTCAGGACATTTTAACCAGCGCATCACCATGAAAACAAAAACACCACATTTGGTCGATAACACATCTCTTAGATACGACACTATGCTTACACAATCCAACACAATCCAACATAATCCGATCATTTGACCAAAACAGCTGAAAAAATCCACGTTATGAGGCCTTTTGGGAATGGATGGGGGTACAGGCGGCGCATTGGACCCTCATTCAGAAGTCTGGGGTTTGAGCCCCCCTGACACTGTGGGCTGTTTTGTTTTCATTTGCTAAAAAGTTTCGTTTTCACGTTCAAAACTCCTGGTTGTATATTAAAGATCACAGGTCGTCTCAAAACACACAAATACAAAAGATTAAAAACATTTTAAAGGAAAACTCTTCCCCTGTTAACCTGAGATTTTCCTTTATTCACTATTTGGACCTGAATCTGAAGGTGAGCTTGCTGCTCTGGACCCAGTGCTGTCCTTTTTGTCTCCATTTCTGGACATGAAAGCAATGTTGCTGTCAGTTATTTTGTGCCTTTTTGTGTTTCGCACATGCCATACTTTCACAAACTCCTCTTCGATGAATTTTCCCATTGGACTGCAAATTTGTGAGCTCACTCTTAAGCCCATAAAGACCAAAACTTATCAAAAGTGCAGAGCTTCATTACACGCTCTGCCCGTGGTGCCCCCACAAAGTTGACCCTCGCAAACACACAGGAAATAGATGTTTTTGTGGCTGTATCTCCCACATACAACATCTGACTCTGCACAGATTGATATGCTGATATGCTACAGTCACTGCGCCACCTACTGGCCGGAGGACCTGTTTTTTGTATATGTGTGTTTTGGTGTACTCTTCTGCCCTGCAGACCACAGCGAATGCCGGTAACGGGAGAGAGAGGACGCGGGACCGCAAGGACTGTGGGGGCCCGTCATCACTGCTTGCAGCTTTAATTTAACTTAAATTTCTGGATTCCTGTGCATACTACAGCTTTAAACTAACTCATAATAATAGAACATTTACAACAGCTCTTATCTCCTCATACATACGCTCTCCGTTTCTTCCCTGTGTCGGACTAAAGTGTCAAACAGTGCATCAAGCATCACGGTGAACACTTTCTTTCAATTTTCAATAGGATAAGTGACAAATTATAAGACTGGAGACATGTGTGATACTAATTGAAGACAATAGTCTGCTTGAAAAACCACTACGATGCACTCAATAATCAGCCTTCTCAGTGGTGCCATTTCAGGAGGTCTCAGATGCTTTAACAGAGATTTAACAGACGCACTCGCATGATCATCCACTGCTAGACTGAGGCACTGAAAGAAAACCAACGCAGACATGGAGAAAAAAGGAAAGAATTAGGATCATTTTAAGAGCAAAATATTGAAATGTGCCTGCAGTTTCTACCCAGACCTGCCCTCAAAGACCTGAACATGAGAATAGAGCCACAGAGATAATGCTCCTCTGCTCATACACCACTGATAGTGCCTGTAAATGTCCAATAAACTTTCACTGTTGAACTCTGCGAACCTCCCTTTCAGCCACGGCATTTATCGCCATTTAGACATCTTTTACACGTCTAATCAACATAAAATTACAGAGTTTTAGTCACATTACATAATGTGGCCGGAGCACAGAGAAGCTGTGATAGAGTGATGGAATAAAGCAGCAGACACTGGAGGGGAGGGCAGAGCTCTAATGGAGCTCTTTACAAACCCAGCTAATTATTTCAGCACACATAAGCCAACTCAGATCTCCAATCAATAGCCATTAGCCCCATTATGACTGCCCAAATGGACTGCGGGTGTATTTGTGTGTGTGAGTAGAATACAATCGTGGTGACAATAAGGATTGATTCGAAGCCATGCCGACCACTCACCATCTCTGTGGAGCTGCTGGCCTTCACAGGGGGAGGGGGTTTGTGCTTGGGTGGGCCCCTGATTGGACAAAAAGACACAGATAATGTGGTATTGATCTTAACCTCATTAAAACATCAGATTTCTTTGTATTTAACAGAGACACAATTTACTGACTGACAATAGAAACATCACAGGAATACAGAAGTGTGAAAAGACTGTGAGACGTCCAGTTCAGTCCAGAGCCTGCTCCACCAGTCAAAGAAGCAGATATATTCTGTTTTTGTTTGAGGAACACTCACTTCTACACGGGCTTGTTCACATGAAGGTTGATTTTTTTTAATGACCTTAAAAAATCAGGTTTCCTTTGTCAGATTTAAATCAAGCTCAGGAGCCATTTGTCACGGCCTCGAATAGAAAATGGTGCCACCATCTTTCAGCGTAATTATTCTTCCATCTATACTCAATTTTGTCTTTTTGTTGGGCTTTAAATAAAAAAACTCTGCATTCTTGGTGAAAACCAAAAGAAGTGCTGAGATTAGAAACACAGATTCATTAAATATAATTCGTTAAATATGAACGTTTATCAAGAATTTCTTCTTGTGTTGCTGCATCCCGATAAGAGGCCGCATCCCCAACATGTGTGTAACTAATTAACCTCTGACTCAGACTGCATGTTTGTTCATTTACTCTTTGCCCCTCAACAAGAAGCCTCTTAAAACTGGAATAAAAGCTTTAATAAATCCCCAAGGAAGGAGGTGCAGGGGCAGGATGGGAAGCTTAGAGCCGAGCATGTTGGGAGCAAAATCTCCCAGGGGCCCCTTTTTTTTCTATAAACTTCAGGTCAGGATTTGTCACCGAGCCTCCACTGGTGGCTCCCCTCTTGATGTGTAATAGGTTTTAATGAGCCTCAGTCCCGCAGGGAGGGGGGGGGGGGATTAAATTTGTTCAGCAGGTTAAATAAACGATGTTGTAGATACAGGATTGCTAATGAAGACTTACTCGCCGTCCTCCCGGTGCTTGCGGATAAAGAAGACGATGCCAGCGATGAGGCCGATGAAGATGAGAGCGCCGAGGATCCCTCCGATTACAGCACCTGTTGGTGGGCCTTGAATGAGCTGCCGTTTCTCTTCTTGTGTGGGTGAGAGACATTGAGAAGAAAGAGAGAGGGAGAGAGAGAGAGAGAGAGAAGAAGAAGAAGAAGTCATTTAACTTTCACATGCCTGCTCCCGCTGCTCACTTGTAATATTTGTGCTTTTATGTAAACACACATAAAAGGCCTGCTCTGGTTTTAATAGGACGTGAGTATAAAGAATAAAACCTCCTCTGACTCCTTACCTGGAGTCAGGTAATCAAAAGTTTCCATTCACCGCCGTCTGTACGGTGACACCAAAGCACATAAACGTAAAGAATCCATCCAAGCTCCAGTTCTAAGCTCTCATTGTACACTAACATAAATCCGCAGTCTCACGCTGACCTCGACATTTCCCTTCAATTAATAACCTGTTTATCATTTCCAGAGGGCGGCGAGGCAGCTGAATTGACTGTAAAAGCCTCTCATTACTGTGCTCTCAAAAAAAAAAAAGAGGTAGGCAGACAGCAGCTGCATACAAGCACTGCCGCGGATCATTGTGCACAATCTCTGACTATTAGGGAGTTTGGCAGGAGCAACAAAAGAAGGGCTGAATGGAGGCTTCGCAGGTTGTTTGCTTGTGAAATCGTGCTTCATTACGACCATTGAAATCCACACACACACACACACACAACTGCCTCTGATGGTGAGGTGATAAAAAGACAATTACAGCAACAATTCCCACTCATTTAGAATCAATCCTGCAGAGGTGTAAGTATTTACCTCAAAACTGAAACGACTTCTGCTGCAGGACAGCCCTGGAATGTCTGCTGGTAAAGGTCCAGCCTTTCTTTAAACCTCAGTGTTGTTTTTTTTTTTGTCTTTTATCTGAAGTGATCATCTCTTCCGAAACGATAGAACCATTAGCCTCAAGCAGCTACACATCTGGATACAGATGATGATGATGCAAAATAGTCCCAAAAATTCAAGACAACAGTAATAGTACAGTTAAAGGACGTTACTCTGTGCATCGTGTGTGTAAATGTGAACAACATCAACCTCCATCATGTTGGATTGTGCCATTGTTCATTCTGGCCAGCAGGTGGCACTCTCTTCCAAGCTTAACAGATAGATAGACAGATAGATAGATAGATAGATAGATAGATAGATAGATAGATAGATAGATAGATAGATAGATAGATAGATAGATAGATTTAAGGTTTTGATTATTATATTTTGTCTGGCTAATGCCAGTGTGTGTGTGTGTGTGTGTGTGTGTGTGTGTGTGTTAGCCCATGTCAACACAGAGAGAAGAGAGAGACAGAGATAGAACAAAGGAGAGGTGATGAGGAAAAGGGGGAAAGGAAGGGAAGGAACCAGGTGAGGAAGTGCGGAGAGAAAACAGGAGGAATCACACAATGACTGCAAAGCAGAGGCAGATGGAGGGGGGAGGGAGGGGTGACACCAGCCTCTCCTCCTCCTCTCGGCTGAAAATTCACGGAGCATCCTTCATGTATATAATAAATTTGATGTGTGCTCGGTGTTATAAAAGTTTACACTGGCCATGTTTGCTATTGATTTTTCATGGTCAATAACAAACTGCCTTTTCAATAAACAATGCGTCACAGTGCTGCATGAGAAATAGCTCGCAGACGACAAAGAGGGAGAGGGAGAGAGAGAGGTGGCGGATGGAGGGAGGGTGGGTGAAGCGGGTGGTGCAGCAGGCAGCAAAGATCTGACTGGTCAAAGAGTGGAGGTAAAAAAGGAGGGCGCAGCCCGGAGGAGGAGGAGGAGAGAGAGAGAGAGAGAGAGAGGAAAGTGGTGAGAATCTCGGAGGGCAGATGCAAAACTGGTGTTAATAATCTCTGAGAGCACACTTGCACCTCTCCTACTCATTACATCCCTGAAGAGACAGAAAGCATCAGACATTATCCTCATCAAACACACCTGTTGTTCTCACTGCAGGCAGAGCAGAGGTGCTCAACAGCATATTGCAACAATAACTGTGTTTCCACCCACCTGTTTCCACAAGCACTTTGAATACAGATGGAAAAAACTCAATGCAAATGGCTGGAATTTGAATAAAAAGCTTCATATTATTTGGGAAAAAAAAGTTTTTACATCAAACTGTAACAAAAGTTTAAGGAAAATATGCAACAAATAATGTAATTGCAGCCACCCACTCATGTAGTAGCTCCTTTTTTTTAACCAAAAGCCCTTAAACATTAAGAATTAAAAGGGCAGGAAATGTCAGACAGTGTGTGAGGACATGGTAGAAAAATCATTTACATAAATATGGAAATTTACAAGTACCAAAAATACTGAACAAGCACCAAAAAAAAACAAAAAAACAAGCTGTTCTCAGCCTGCGAGCCAAGATTAGTGAGCAAGCCCTGATTATTGTGCATGTTTGATTCTGTCGGGCTGTTTGGTTCAGTTTAAAGTGACTGAAAAGGTGAGAGCCCTCCTGCTGGATGGATAAAAAATGGATACCATCTCATGGGGACCTTAGATAGATGAGAAAAACTGAGTGAGGTAGCTTGATGGTGCTTAAAAGGCAATGTTTAATAGGATGATGCGTTAACTTCCAAATCAAAGGGACACAAGGGATAAACAAATCTGCCAAATATACAGTATATGCACCACAAAGAACAAAGCATCCAGAACCATTGTTCATGTGTTCTTATTCCAGGACACCAATGACAGCTGAGGTGGACAGTCTCCCTGTTACCGTGGCAGCTGTCGGTTTTTGACACTTAAAGTCTGGCAGGTGGAGGCCAAAGAAGATGCCCTGATGTCTGTGGTGTGCTGGGTTTAAGACCTAGAACAGCTATTCTGCTGCAGACACTGGAAAAAAAGCAGCCTTTTGAGTAAAGAAGTAAAGAAAATATATAATTATTCTATTATTATGATTATTATGTTATTTTTCTTTTGAGAAAAAAAAAATCCCAAAACAAGGTTGCATTAAGAACTGGTTCTGTTTATCAATTTTACACAGGCACCCTAACACCTTACATCTGTTCAGGCGAAAAGAGCAGTCTGATCTAAATAAATGTATATATATATCATGATATATATATCATGATATATATATACATTTATATATATCATGATATATATATATATGATATATATATATATCATGATATATATATATATATATCATGATATTTACAGTCCTCCTGCATTCAGCAGTGTGGAGCCGTCACCCCCGGTGACTGCTTCTATTCTCGTCTTATCCCACGCCTCCACCCATTAGACTCCACGTTTATCTACGTTTTCGTTGTCAGGGAGTCAGTGCTGGCTTCTCCTGGGCTTGTAGAATATTTATCGGAATAATCAAACATTTATATTGTTAAATCAATAGCCTCATACTTTTTAAATGTAAAAAACGAGTGAGTGGGAACGCTGCAGACCTCCACTCCCGTTTAACTCCGTCTATTTCTCTGTTTCTCACTCCGTCGCCTAGTAGCAAAACAGCCCAAATCTGTAGATACAATGCTATTATCTGAGTGACACTCAAGTGGTGAGAAATTGCTACTGTATCACATGCAATTTAGATGAAATTGAAACAGCAATCCCTGTCTAAAGTGCTCTGCTGCACTCCCATATAAAAACGCTGCACTGTGTGTGGGCTGTATTAGCCATCAGAGCGCCCAAGGCCTGCACTTAACTGTCTCTCTCCCTGATACACACAACATGGTTAAAAACAAAACACAGACAGAGCAAAACAACTGCTTTACAAGAATTTATGTCTATTGTTGTTATTCCCATCGCAGCCATAACTATTTTATATGACGTGTCACTGAGCGGGAAGCAGGCGACACACAAGAGATCAAACGAAAGGCGACGAAGGAACAAACTGAAGCAGAATTCTTCCGATTTCTGAGGAAATAGTTGGGATGTACTTGTTTATCTGTTATTATATGAACTATATAACGCACTGTAAGAGTCCTGACAGACTGTCCTGTGTCAGTGTAGTTGTAGGCTTCATCCAGCAGGACGCACACAGATGTGAAGTGGCGTTCCAGCAACAACACAGAGTGTAATGATGTTATAGTCTGAAGTGAGGTCTGGTGCTGTTGTTCAGCCATCCATAAAATGCCTTTTCAAGAAGGGAGTAGTGCTGACAGAACGGCTGCCTCAGACTATTTGTGTTAATCAAATGTTTTGACAAAAAGGACACAAAGAGAAACTTTTTTCTCTACAAAGCGCTGTAGCTGCGTGCCTGGAATGTTCCAGCGAAATATGGCTCCATGGACAAGAAGGGATTTGTTGCTTTTACACAAACACAAGCACGAAAACAAAACACACACAGAAAAAAAAAAAACTAGACACGTCTTTGTGCTTCCTTTCATGGACGCTGCTTCTCTCCCTGAACGTCACACTCATGTACAGTTAGTCCGTTTATAAATAGCAGCTTCAGTGTTGGAGGGAAGACGAGAAAAGAACGAGATGAAAAAAACAATCAAAAGGAAGCAGAGGAAGGAAGAAGAACGGAGGTGGAGGAGAGAAAACTGAGGACAGAAGATGGAGGGATGAAGAGCGGGAAAGGAGGCGAGGAGGAAGAGAGGAGGTTGATGGGAGTGTTAGAGGCCCGAAGAGAAGAAGAGATTTTAAAGGTCTAAATGCTCCCGAGGGAGTCGATGAGTGACACTGGAACAACAACTGCCTCGCTCCATCTCAGTTTCGCATAATCCCTCCTCCACCTCCTCCTCCTCATCCCCACCAATATTTCTGATCTCAATCGCCGCGCATGGTGCTTTTGCCTCTGTCTCAGTTAACTCTTTAATTACCCTCCTCCATCACACACTGCGCTCACTCTGTGCTCCAATTACAGCACAGCTCCTCAGTCACTTTGTTGTTTTTGCAGCCACTCTGTTGCCTTCCATCGCAGTCTGTAGCTCGCTCGCTCTCTGCTGGTGTGCCAACATGAAAAATGCCTCTGTTGCTTTGTCCTTCCTTTATAAAAACACCTATTTTTCCCCAAGGCCCCGCATCAGCACCACCACCACCACCGCCACCAACTCTGACTCACAAACAGTCTCGCATTTAAACACAAACTGACTCACAAACAGAAAAACATAAACTCATAAATACAGCTCTGCAGTGTGCAGCCACCGAGTACTGAAAAAAGACCACTGAAATTATGGGTAAAAATGACTGCAATCAAGGCACAATTAGGAGGAATAAAAAAAGGAATGATTAGAGGCTCTGTTCCTTTCAGGAAGGCACTTTAGAGGAAAGGTACAGGAGATGTGGGAGAGAGAGAGAGAGAGTCTTCACTCTCTCTCTCTCTCCCACATCTCCTGTACCTTTGAGTGGGAGAGCGCTCAACCAGGATCAGCATAATTTACAAGCATGTTGCACATTAGAGCTGATATATGTACGATGGCAGCTCTTTTACATCGCAAAAACCAGCCCACTGCACGCCCCCCCCCGCAGAGAACATCGTACTTTCAAAGGTTAACTGTGCAATTTTAGTTACAATGTGAAACACTGTGCAAACTTTATGTGTATTAAATTAAAAATCAGAGGATGTGCTCTGAACTTCACAAGAGAGTCGTGAAACAATAAGATGTTAGAGGAAGTTTAGATGCGTCGCCTCCCGAACAAACACTCCTGAGTAAATGTTTGCTGTCTGTCGAGGGAACACATTAACCACGGATAAGAGAGTGTTGCTGTGTTTGCACTGGGGAGAGAGTAGTCACATGGCAGCTTCTCAGCTATTTACATCCAGAGCCATAAAGTATATAAAGAGTGTGTTGCTGAATGAGCTTCATGATAGACGTCAGCAGCTTCGTGGTATTGAGGGGAAACTTTGCCTTTGGTTTTTTGGCTTTAGGAAGCTAAGTGAGTCAACAGACGACTTTGATCGACATGCAGCAAAGGACACAAAGGACTTGAAATGAGGGTGCACTGCTGCAGAGAGGATTATAGTCTCAGTCTGTGGGGCGCCTGCTCAACCAAGTCAGCCATTGGGAGCCTCATGTTTCAATTTATTTTTTAGTTTAAGCAACAAAACTACTCGATTAGATCAGATTCAAGGAATTAAAACAGACCATTTCTGTTGGTATTTGTCTCAGAGTGTGAGTCTGCCAGGTGTGAACAGCATTATTGACACACACACACACACATTGGTTATTCCAACGTGGGTGAAAATAGCATTGCTGACTACACCCAGCCATATTTACATCCTGATTGAAGACTATACTAACATCTGGGAGTGAAAGAAAGGTGCGTTAAGCTGCTGTTGTGTTGTTTGTTCATTTGAAATGAATCTACAGATGAACATAAACACATTTGTCTCCTATTATCTCAGGTAATTGCGGTTTCCGAGATGCAGCTCTCACATTCAGCTCAGGTGCTGATTGTGTCCCCTTTCATGAAGCGTTTGACATCACCAAACAAACCAGAATGTGCTCAGTGTGCAGCGGAAAATCTCTTTAAACCAACCACAGACAAACAGAAACCCACTGCTGACTCCGTTTCAGGGTCCTTTTCTCTGAGGAGAGACGCTGCAGAACAAAGAAACAGTTTTTAATGATCTAAAATGTCAATGTTAAATGTCAGGATTTTTGGTATCGGCTGCGTCCTGAAGCCAATGTCGACCCGAGATACCCTGCATGTAAAATGTGAATAATGTTTGATGAGCAATTTAAAAAACAAAAGAAAATGAGGGCGAAGGAAAGGGATGGGGATCAGAAATTATTTGCCAATTGAGGACACATTGGATGATGACTTGGCTGATGAGAACAAGTGGGACAGCGGAAGAATCATAAATAATTTCCAGGCAGCTCCATCACTGTGCACTCAGTGTAATTAGCCTTCTGAGACAAGACAAGAGCTATCCAACCCACGGCTGTTCTGCTACAGCACTGACAGCTTCAGCGGCCTGCAGAGGAACAGGACGCACACACATACACACACACACGTGCCACCGACGGGAAGCGGCTCTGATGGGATCTTTAATATCCCATTGCACACACACACACACAAGCCGAATCACAGTGTGACCTTTTTGAATAAATCTGCCTATCAGTGCTGTGTGTTTGTGTGACAGATATCTTTGGATATGCAACACTTCACAACCTTATCTGAAGCCAGAGATCCCCTTTCATTTTCTGACAGCTCTGTGTGTGTGTAAGCTTTTTCTGTCCTTTCTCCCCATATGTCTCTACCCACTTAACAGATTAAAGAACACACACACACACACACACATTCTGTTGCTTGCTTCCCCAAATAACATCCAGGGTAGAGGAGGGGTGGGAGTGAAATGGCATTGCTCTCTAAATGATCCAGAGCAAATGAGTTTATCTCAGAGACAGACAGCCCCAAAGCATTCAGGATCAAACTGGGTCACATACTCAGAGAGGAAGAGAGGAGCAGACTGCAGGAGAAAAGGGAGGAAAACACCAATGAAGAGAGAGGAAACTGCAACATAAAGAGGAGCCGGAGTTTATCTCCTCTGTTGGATCCTACCTCCTCACTCCTTCTGCCTGTCTGTGCTCTGTGTGTGTGTGTGTGTGTGGAAACAGAACACTGCTGACATTCTGAGCCGTCACCTAACACTACACAAATGACATCAAATCACTTTGAGGAGGAACGCAAAGAGGGGAACCATCTACAGCTGGACCATGAACTGAGGACGGGCTTAAACCCGGCACAGAGGCGACGTTTCAGTGTGTAATGGATCAGACTTCTGCAGCATGTCCATCATTTCTCCTGATCATTGATTGTGTAAAGATGGTCAACAAGACAGCCCCCCCCCCCCCCCCAAAAAAAAAAAAATGAGCCAAAACATCTTGATCGCCCCCTAGTGGCTGGTTGCAGCATAGGATATAAACCTCCATGTTAGTAGATTGAGTGCTCCTCAAATACATGTTTTCCGGAGATGATGATGATGATTATGGCTTATATAGTTTGCATATATATATATATTTCTGTGTTCAAATGACATTTTTTATGTCTATGTCAGGGTCAGCAGCCAACAGAGGAGCCAAACTACCGGCTTGATGCAGAAATGTGTGGGCGGGTGTTTGTCTCCTCTCTACTGTGCAGACTCTGACTCCAAGACGGCCTCACTTCATAACAATGGGCAGAATCACAGCTGTGCGTCGTCCATGTGCAACAGTGCACACCTTCTATAGGAAGGCGCGTAAACATCAAATGATTCAACCGCCTTGACACTGAAAAACTGCTGTTGGTCAATGTTCACCTCCATGATTACACCTGATTGCAGAAATGACAGAACTTTGTAAAACCAATTTTAAGCTCACTGCACAGCACACGAACAGTTAACTTTCATCCACTCCCAACAACAATGCACAGCCAGCTGACAAAAACCCCTTTATAATGTAACTTTAATAATAAAGCTGCAAAGTTTGACATTTGTCAAACATTTCTCATTATTTCTGCATCACAGTTTTGTTCTGATGTTTGAAGCAAATATAAAGTGAGTGAGTGTGGAAGGCTGATGTCCGTGATATCAAATGTGAGTGTGAACAAATAAAGAGGAGGAGCGAGTGAAGGAAAATTGCTGCAGGTATTTAAAGAGCGGATAATCAGAGATATTGATTTGTAATTTCAGCCGCAGAAAAGATGCGTTACTATTATATGTGTTGAAGGATTTCTGCAGAGGCTTTAGAAAAATTAAAGGCTCATCATCTCCACTTCTGGATTAAACCTGGTTCACTTTTGTTTTACTTTTTTTTTTTTTTACGAGCCCACTTTCAGGATTTTCTCTGGCAGCACCTCCTGTGCCTGAGGCGGGTGGAGGAATTCTCTCTTCCAACATTTCCGTCCCAAAGATGTTCTGTTTGTTTTTCTTTCAGAGCTCAGTCGGTTAGCATTGCTGTCACGAGTCTGTAAACACACAAATTTCAGGAGAAACTGTTATATACGCTGACAGAAATATAGATAAAATGGATCAAACAAAAGCAGCCGTCCATAAAACTCCAAAAGTTGAGATTAAATAGGCTTTTTACTTTTCAAAGCATGTTTCAGCTCTCACTCAGGTGTGCTGCTGTTCACGTGTTCTTTTGCCTTTTAGAGACTGAGCTGTGATGCTGTGATGCTCTCCGCTTCTCACCAGGAAATCAACCACAGCATTATTTCAATTAAACTATTCAAATATGGCTTTAAAGATTAAATTAAGCTCCACACAATGCCTCAGGAGGAGCTGATGGAGACTCATAGGTGTTGCTGCTACAACCATGATGGTTTAAAAAATAGAAATATGCACATATACAGTATACCACAGAGGTATTACTGTATTATTAGCTGCCAGAACTGGCATTTTTCAATCAAATTCCTGCTGATGTTTACTGAAAAGTAAAGTTTCAGCGCAGACCAAATAATTTCTCTGCCTTTTTCAGGTGATAATGAAGAGATCAGACCTGAGTCACACTCCATCTGACTCTGCATTTGCCAATTGAACATTCATCCACTCCTGTTTAGCTTCTCACCCTGGCAGGAGCGAGAAAGAGCTCCAGAGTCAATTTGGCACTCAATAGCAGCTGGCTGAGCTGCACAGTTTAGAGGTTAAGCTGCAGGAGTAATACCTGCACACAAAAAAAAAAACGGCAGAATGCAGAAGTGGGTTGTAATATTTGAAGGACTTGGGGTGCGCTCAATTTCAGCCTTGCCAGAAACTTGGAATGACCTCGAGTGGGGAGGAGAGATCAGTTATATCAAGCACTCCCCGGGTTATTTCAAGCGTTTGGAATATATTCAAGTGCTATTTTGCCCAGGTCTGGAGCCAGGGGAGCACTTTTAATATTCATCCTACTTTACTGTTCAGCTCACTCCTGCACACACACACACACACATCACATGTCACTTCAAGCCACTTCAAACACACTTCACGCTACAACTTCCAGTCAGGCTCAAATCGGGGTCATGTTCTCCTGACAGCCAATCATGAGAGTAAGAGAGTAAGGATGTGACTGTGTGTGTGTGTGTGTGAGACTCCTCATCACTGGGATGCAGCTCATGTTTATTAGCATGTGTGTGTGTGTGTGTGAGATCGAGAGCGAGAGACATAAGAGAGCAATCATCGGTGGCCAATCACCTGTCATTCACACAACGCTTTGGACACCTGGGTGCCCCCCGGCAACACCATAGCAACAGCAGTTCTCTGTTACCAGGTAACTTTGCATAAGCAACTAGCACTGAGGCATTGTGGGAGAAGCACAGGTCAAGAGAGGGGCTCGAACACTCGCACACAGGAGGGGGTGGAGGGTCAAACACGCAGACAGGTGGCATGTGGAGGTCTGAAGATTCAAACGCATCGGCGCCTGACAGACACACACACACACGGAGGTGACATCAAGCTGAAAGCCCACAACGGACACACACACAATAAAAAGCAGAAGGGGCAGTGCGGCGGATACAAGAAACACACAGATTACAACACACATACAGTCTGAACATCATAAAACCGCAGACACACACAGAAGAGCACACAGTTAATATACTGTACGGCCATATGGCATACATAGTGACACACACACATACAGACACACAACCACTCTGACTAATCTGCTCACCCTCTAAAATGGTTTGTCGCATTTAAACTCTCTGGGGACCACGCATTACACTAATGGCTGCAATATAGTGTGTGTGTGTGTGTGGAGAATAAAAGAGTCCGTTCAGCCACGTGCTGAAGGCTGACCATGACGTCCAGGCAAACCTTCTGTTCGGTGTTGTTAAATCACACTTTTGTGCGCTCACAAAGGTTTTTCGAGTGGCTTTACACTGACAAGTACCACACAGCGCGCCGTGAGCACTCACAGTGCTCTACATGTTGGCACATAATGGCGCTGAAATAATCCACGGTGAACTCTGGACAGGCGTTTTATTAACGCTCGCATGTTGCGGTGCGAATGTTTTTGTGTGTTTTGTGGCGAGTTGTGTGGCCTCTACGGTCACACTGACAAACCTGTGGAGGCAGCTGCAGCTGTTGGTGGAATAACAACACCACATGTTTTATTACACACAAGTACACAGTGTGGATCTTTTAACTGAACACGATGGTGTTGTTGGAAGAAGATAAAAAAACACAAAGATTCGATAACAATAAATAAAACTCCTGAAGAAGGAACACTTGAAAACACAATAATATCTTTTATATTTAATCCATAAACTCATTTTCAAAAGAGGACCATTGAAATGTGACAAAAAAAGTTCAGTTCTTTTTTTTCAAAGCTTGTTAAATACCGTCTTCCTGAAGGTTGCGTTGACAGTGTTCACTTCTCCTTTTCCTGTGTTAATTGAGTGTTAGTGTGTCTGCGAAAGGGAGATGCGTTTGTGTGTTTGTCAGCTGTCTTGTTGTGTAAACGTATGTTTGAATGATAGGTCGCACCTCTGACTGTGTGTCAGTGTGTTTGTCTGTATTTTTTGGCTTTCTCTGAGAAAAAGTTTGGTCTCTCTCTCTCTCTGTATTTGTGTGTGTGTGTGTGTGTTTCAGCTTCACTCCCTGCGACACTGTTTTCTGCTGGCGGGGAACCGTATGCTTCCTGCCATCCACTGCCAGAGCGAATCACTCACACACACACACACACACACATACACACAAAGCCCAAGGCCTGCATGGCCTTCCTGTCCTTGGTACCCTATCGGTCATCTGTCCCCTTGCTGCTGACCTACAGACACACACACAAAATACATCCATGCATGCAGACAACAAACAAGGTGAATGAACCCATGGCCACCGATCGAAAGTGTTACACATATCCTGCACAGATACACACACACACACACACACACACACACACACACACACACACACACACACACACACACACACACACACACACACACAGTGCACAGAGGACATAATAAGGAACATTCACACACAGGGGACACAAGGGCAGTGTGCAATAAACACACATACACAGGGATGGTTGAAGATATTCACTCAGTGTATAGTGTGCAAATAATTTGGTGATCAAAAAGTGAGGTATGGGGTCAGGAAGACATCTCACAAAGACAGGGTGAGGGGAACAAAAAGTAGGAGTCACAATGTGTGGTAGACAGGAGGGCTGGAAACAACTGCTCAACCACTGGGAGGATAGTTTCCAGATGTTTTTGTGACAATATAACAAAGGATGTATTAACCAGCATTGATCATAGCAGTAGACATGGTGTTGTGACAAGACATGAAAATTCTTCATCAGGATACACACCCTGTAAGGCTCCCAACACTAATGAGTGTGAAACTATTAATTTACACAAAATCAATGGGAGGCTCAGACACATACACTAGCATCATCCAGGTGTATTATGCAAAGTGAGGCCTGTGCATAGCCGCTGTGTGGATGTGTGTTTTTTTGTGCTTCAGCCACTGATGCCGCTTTAAAAAAGGCAAATGGGCTCTAAGTGGTTTCTAATATATTTAGAAGGCAAAGACAGAGAGTGAAGGCGGCTAATTGCTGAGAGCTGAGGTTATTTATGTATTTATGTAAGAATAAATATCCTCTCATTAAAAAAAATCAGCCAAAATGTTCTCTACAAATTGAATTTAACATGTTTGTGTGAAAGTAAACTTAGCATGGTTAAGAAATATTGACTCCTAGGTGGCCATGACCAGGTCTGACCAGGTCTGAGCAGAAGGAGGTGGAGGGCTGGATAGTGGCCGTACATACATTTGTGTCCCCCCCCACCTGTCCTCTCCTGTCTTTTCCATCCCAAAGGGTTTCAAAGCTCCTACACTCTGAACCCTCTGCAGATAAAGAGGACATGTGAGAGGTGAGCTGAGACAGGTGGGAATGTGTGACACCCGCCTGTCACTCAAAGCTGCCCTGCCCCATTAAATTTTAACCTCAAAATAATTAAAAAGTGAGTGAGTTATATAAAAATTCAATCCCCACAGAGAACTAATCAATATCAACCAAAACAGGTTTTGTTCCTGGCTGTAAACGTTTTATTACTGCTGTGAAGTTGGACATTTGACACAAAGGCATGAGGGGATTGACTCACATTTGAAGTCGGCCCCTAGAGGCCATGAGGTGAACTGCAATTTGGTCAAAAAATGTGACTTTTCACAGCACGTCATGTGAACATGGGACTGATAAAGCTGAAAAAGGTGGGCTGGGGGACAGTGGACGGGTATCCAAGGTGGGGAACCTTCACTCAGGAGTCTGGGGTTCCAGTCCCCCAACATCACAAGCTGTTTTGTTTTTAACTGCAGCTGCGTACGGCATAAAACAGGCCTGTAGCTTGTGGCACAAATAAGCTAAATATTACATCATGCGTGCCATATGAATAATAGTTAAGTGTGTTTGCACAGGTATCAGCCTCAAAGCTCACTGTTGCTGTTTCAGATGATGCCTTAAGTGTGTGTTTGTGTGGAAGTGATTTGTTGCAGCACCATCAGCTTCCAATGAACTTTTTGACCTCAGACAATATCCTCTGTTGACTCAATGCTCCTGGGTGAGAACACACACACACACACTGCAGGGCTAACAGCTGATTTTTCTTTGCTGCCTTTTGGCACCAAAGAGCCGGTTTCCTCATTCTGCGCTCCTCCTGCACGCTCATCAATCTCCTCACACCTCACTTTAGTCTTTTCCTTCTTTCTCACTTTTACTAACATCGTTCCCTCCTCCTCCTCCTCCTCCATCCCATTCCATTTAATGTGCTGCCTTTGTTTTTTTCCTTTATCAGCCATCTCCTTCTTCCTTCCACTCCATCTCTGGGCCATGAATACTTCAGTGAATTAAACCTCCAGTCCACCGCTGGAGCTCTGAGAAACATCTCTACTTATCATCTTTGTTTTTTCATCTAATGTGGTTTCATGAGTCTTTCAAGCTTTATTACCAGGTGCATTTATTTGTTATTCCTCGTTCGATAAAAGCATGAGACATGGCCGGCATTATCTGAAATTAAGGAACAAAAACAAAAAACAAAAACATGAAAACCTCTCATTTTCTTGAAAGCGTTCTGGTTTCAGGTTGAAGTGCTTGGTAATTTATGTTTTGCTCATTGTCATGTGGATGTAAACATGCCAAAAGGTTTCATCCCTTCATACAGAAACTCTGATGAGAAGGAGGTATAGCACAAACAGAGGGGTGGAAGAAAAAAAAAAGTTGGAGGAGAAGAAAGTATAAAGAGATTACTACAGGAGAGATCAAGAGACAAGAGGGACGGAAGAAAATCCTCTACTCGTCAGTACTTGAAAGAAAAGGAAAGCTTTAAGTGTGAGCTGTGAAGGAAGAAAGGGAAGAGAAAACAAGCAAGAGAGAAGAGAGAAGAGAGAGGAGAGAGGAGCTGAGGGAGATGAACTCCTCTCTAAGAGCTCTTAAGCTCTGGTTGTGTACTGTAATGAGCGATGGTGTTTGCAGGGTTAACAGTCCAAAGCCCTGCGATGGAGGGAAAACAACACAAAACACACATCGACACCAACCTAACGAGAGAAGGGCAAGGGCAAAGTGATGGTACACACACACACACACACACACACACACAGGGACGGAGGCAGCGGAAAAGGCTGAGACCCCTGAGGATTCACAACTGAAGAGCGTCTAACAGGAGAAGAGTGTGGTGGGAAAATGTGGAGGGAGGTTGTGACCATGAAGAGGCAGCTTCACAGGAGGATTAACAGGCTGCTTCACTCGATATTTAGAACCATTTCAGACTAGAATCCATTTACAGCTGATGCATTCATGGAGGTCAAGGCTGGGTGTTACACAGAAAAACTCAGAAAACCCCTGTAAACAGTGACACCAGTGGTCATTTCGGGAACAGCATGTTGTAGATCGTCCATCCTGTACCAATTAGTTGTGCAAGAGATACGTTTATTTTTAATCTTTTATAAAGTGGAATTGAACTTTAGGTCTGTATCGATCCAGGTTACAGCTCAATGGCTGACCTGCTCTGCCTTTATAAATGTGATGTCACTTTCTACCAACCAGCAACATGGCTGCCTTTAGTGGGGAAAACAGAAAATCATCTGTTTAAATGTGTCAGCTGGACTCGACAGTGTAAATCATCTTTGTGTGGCCGATCGTCCCTCCCTTTGTTAGAAGGAACAAAAGGCTGATTGTCATGTCTGTTCATAAATACAGAGATGCTAAATATATAATAGGTGTGTAATCAGTCCAGCAGTTAAGCAAACATTTAACTAAGGTGGCTCAGTGACAGCATGTATAGCTTATTTTTAACAAAATCGGGTGAAAGTAAAGATGTGTGTATGTGTGTGTTGGAAGTCGGGGGCAGAAAACTTAATAAAAAAATATTAGAAAATGTCAGACTTATCGAAAGCCACATTCAACAGAGGAGGAAATTGATTTGGGGGAATTGTACGTTCTTATTCTGCGAGCGCGGTGGGAGGCTGCATTTATGGCCTGAATGAAAAACACACCGATGCAAATCCAAAATCAATCCCGAGACTGAAAAAAGCAGGCGAGGAAGATCTATTTAGGAACAACGTCTGAGGAACCAAAGCATGAACCTGGACAAAGAGAAGCCGGTGCTCTCCTTCTGTTTCTGTTTCAACATGCTGCAGGGAGACTCAGTAAAAAGCCCATCATGCTTTGAGCTAGAAGATTCTGCTGCTGTCCTTCATTTGGTAAAACAATGTTCCCTTTAATTGTTTACCTGTGTGTGACAGCTGTGGAATACTAACAGCCTGATTGCGTGGAAGGAGAGGGGACTTTATTCACTCATCCTGCACAGATTAGCTTTGAGCTCACGTTTTCCACCGGCTTGCATTTTAAGTGTGAGATGTGAACACATAAAACTGAGCAGAGAGCTCCCATATATAATCTTGTAGAAG
Organism: Parambassis ranga; assembly: GCF_900634625.1. Taxonomy (NCBI): domain Eukaryota; kingdom Metazoa; phylum Chordata; class Actinopteri; family Ambassidae; genus Parambassis; species Parambassis ranga. Next base: position 3,028,381 of record NC_041023.1, on the reverse strand, counting down.
AGAATAAGAGCGGCTGCAGGTTTGTTGGCAAAATATGCTCGTAGAAGGAATTCAGCCTCCCTGTAGGTTCCCATTCCGCTGAAATCAATAGAAAAATTACACACCACAGCTGATACCGGAGAAAATACACAGTGAGGAAGCCATCAAAGAGCGGCGCGAGGAGAATTAATAGCAGTAAAGGCAATAAAAGCAGTCAATTTAGTGATAAATACACATGGCAAAAACACTAGCTTACAGCAAAAAGAATAAATGTGTTTGTGTGTTTGATATTACTGTGCTGCTAGCTTTTGGTATCGTTTCCATGGTAACAGCTGCATTGGGCAGCAGTGGCGCAGCGGTATAGCAGGGTTGTCCCGTAACCGGAAGGTTGGTGGTTCGATCCCAACTCCTCCCTAGTCACTGGTGTGTGTCCTTGGGCAAGGCACTGGTGTATGGCGCTCTTTGCTGGGCTGCCTTGAGCAATTTCCCCATTGTGGGACTAATAAAGGTTTCAATTATTATTATTATTATTATTATTGACAGGTGCATTGCATCTCCTCTTCCCCTGGCCATGCAGGTATACCTGTGAGTTTGTAAAATGCACCTGTCTGTTCAAAGGCTTATTGTTGCTGTGTGCTGTGAGGGGAAGACGAGCGCAGAGCGGCAGCCTCTGAAATCTGACCATGAAACGCTGTTATTACACTCAAACCAGCCCATCCACCTCTTTTAGTCTAAACCTAAGTTACAGTTAAGCTCTGTGCCCACATGAGACTGATAAAAATGATGCAAATGAACACACTGTCTTTACAAAATTAGACACAGTTCATTTGTCTGTGATTAAAAATGTAGATATTCGTGCAGAGGGTCATTCATTCAGCCTTTATATAATATTTACTGTATTTCTTTACTATTGCATTTAGACACAAAACACATCATAGCCCTTGAATTGAGTCCTTGAATGCATCATTTAGAGGATTTGATAAAATCTAAGCTGAAAATTGTGTCTGCAGCAACAAGAATGTGTAAAAAAATCTATAAGAGAAAGATATGATTGACATGAAGCAAGCAGTCACATGACAGAACCTCAGTTGTATGTAAAAACTGGTCTGCAGAGGTCATAAAGATGCTTTAAAGGAGCAAACAGTTAAGAGGAAAATCTATATTCTGCAATAATGGTGACATGTCCTCTTAGTAAGCGCCCAGATGTTGGACTGAAGCGTTGTCGCTGTGATACTGTCGAGCAAAACACAATAAATGGAGCAGGTACGTACACACTGCATGTAAGATTAATGATGGCGAGCCAAAGTATGTAAATATGAACCTATTCTCACATGTAAGCAACCACACAAACATGCACACACACACACACACACAAAAGACTTGTCTTTAAAATAGAAACTCAACAAAGGCGAGTTACACTAATCACTTCCCCGGGGAAAAACACTGGAAGGACTGAACATACACCTCTCTCCCTCTCTCTCTCTCTCTCTCTCTCTCTCTCTCTCTCTCTTTCTCTCCCTCTCTCACACACACACTCACATGTATGTGACAACACCCAAACAGCCTCAGTCCCCCCCCCCCGCTAATCATGGTGTTTCTAAGGATGGATACACAATGGAGCTGCTAATGAATACCCAAAGAAAAATAAATTTAATGCTCGGCGGGTTCCAGCAGAAAACTAATAAATAAATAAAAAAGCAGGGACTCTGGAAAAACCAACTTTTGTGTAATTGAGATTAAAAATGCTCCATTTTCCCAATTGATGACCATGTAATTATCACATTACAACGTATTAGCAATGGCTTGGTTTGGTCACGGAACATTTCATACACATGGGAAATTATTTCCATTGTTAATTACAGCTAAAAGGGGGGGGGGGGGCAAAGTGAAAAAGCAGCAGAGTCTGTGCACTGAATTTACACATGGTATGAACGCATAAGGAAACGCTCCTGTGCAGCGAGGCTTTAGTTCGATCCCAGTGTAAGTTGTAGCTGACATTTTCTTTTAATCTGGGACGCTCTGGGAGCCACTTTAAGCGGTACATGCCTGAGTTAGTTTAAATAATGGTTATACAGTGTCGGTGCACAGCTAAGCTAACAGCTGCTAAAACAGAAGTGTTTAAAAAGTACAGATGTGGGGTGTGCGATTTGATGATAAATGATCGTGAAACATGATCTTGAACGTGTTGGCGATCTGCCAGAACGGACAGGTCGTTTTATCGTCCATAGAGCACCTTCTATTAATTGCAGTTCTATGTTCGCGCAGACGCATGAGTTTTTTTTTTACTCGTCCAACTCTCAGTGCGCTTAATGTGAACACGACCAACCAATGACAGCCTCCTTGTTAGGAAGCTACGGCTGAAAACGAAAAGAGAACGGAGCAACTGGTCCCTAAAACGAACTCCACCTTTATGTTCGGTGCTGTTTTTGCCGGCAGCAGCGGCGCGTCTTCTAAGCCTGTGTGTGTGTGTGTGCAGTGGGAGGGCCCCATGTGTACATCAGATGCAGACAGAGGCAACATGGCGTCACCAAACAATAACGCCGGCATTTGATGAAGAGGCTCCATGAGGACTCTAGTAAACGGTGGACAGAGCTGACAGCAGCAGCTCCGTTTGTCCTTAGATATGTTTCCCATTAAAGTTTGATCATTTGTTCTAAATCACATTGAACTTTAGGAGTTAGTTAAGTCTCAATACTGTATTTATTGTTTAACCTTAGGAGGCACACTTCAGTCTGTTTAAATGACTGTTGAATAATACTTTACAGAATTAAAGAGTCTTCTTTTTAACCTATTTAAAACTAATACTGAGTGCACGTTATCAGAGTTTACTTTTAGATCTACTGATGGTTTTTGAGATGTGACAGAGCAGGCTACCTGAAGTCATTTACACAGAAACATGCAAATTAGTGTCAATGTAAAAACAAATCGTGATAAAATCGTGATTTTATCATTAAAGAATTGTGATATAAAATTTTTGCCATATCGCCCACCCCTAGTACAGATGCATTTATAAAGCTCGTATTTATTGTTATTCTAATTCAAATGGAACACAAGCACAGAGATGAAAGTGACGAGCAGCGAAATTATTTTAGGTTTTCTTTTATTTAACATCATGAAAGCATCTCTTCTGCCTATTTACTCCCTTGTACTCTTCTTCTTCTTCTGCCTGCCTTTGGTGAGAACTACATCTACCTGCAGAGCAGGTACTGGTGCCTTTGATTAGAGAACAACCTGATTGGCTGAACATACCAGGAAATCAATAGCAGTGCTACATGAAAAGTACTCCAGGCCTAAGAGACTAAGGCTGTGTTCGAAATCACTTCCTAATCACTACATATGGTCCTATATAGTGTCTTCGCCATTTTGTAGTGCTGTCCGAATTCTAAGTGAGAAATTATAGACCCCACATAGGGGCCTCAATGTATCCCACAATGCATCTTGAAAAGTAGTGTCCATCCAATGGTCACTACTTTTAGCGATATGTACCATCATGCATTGCGCAGACCGGCTAAAAGAACGGGAACGGAGGTTACGTCACCTGTCTTATAAATATAATGATGGTTTAAAGCATGTAGCATGACCGGCTGTGTTTGCTTTATTTATGTTTTGCCATAAAACATTAATTGGGCTATAAAGGCACAAATTATACATTTTGTTTAGCCGGCAGAAATCGCCTCGTTTAATTTGCGACAGCAATGACGTCATTAACAGAGACACAAAATCACGGAGGTAGTGTCCGAAATGTCCAAAAATGCTTTCACAATGAGTGAGGGTGTCTCCACTGAGACGTAGGAGAGTCATTCTCGTTGTCTCTGGTAGTCAGAGGACGCGGCCGGGAGGCCGCGACTCTGATGGCGTGAGACCAGAGCTGGTCTGGATCGTCACGAGGCGAGGCAAACCGCTCTGTCTGAGTGACGGCGGCCAGGATTACCCTGAAAAAAGATGCAGCAGTCACCAAATTCTCCAAAAGCAGGATGGACTGGAAGGAAAGAGAAGCTGCAAGAAACCCGCCCGGTCTTCAGCAGGAGGGCTGAAGACCGTAACCATTGGATCAATCACTGTAAGTTTATTGGAACTGTTGAAGTCTTAACTCATAATGAAAGAAATGAGAAAACAGCAGGTGAAATTCAAGTATTAGGTGTTGAGTTCAGGAAAGACCCAAAAAATCAGACAGACCAAAACAAATAAAAGGGAACTAACAAAGGTCAAAGGAACAAAACCTGGACAAAGTGCATGCTGAAGACACTGGAGACATTGGACAAGACAGGACAAGGGGAGCACAAGACTTCAACACACAAAGGTGAGAAGAATCAGAGCATCAGTCCGAGCCTAAGAGGCCTAAGACCCGCCCCACCGGCTAACATACACACAGCTTTTCTCTGCATACGTAACAGCCCAACAGGCTGACATTTATAATAATGCACGGTGACTGTCTCATGTTCTAACCTGTTGTTCTATTTAAAGAGGAAAGATGCATCACATTAAGGTGCCAATATAATTTCATGAGACCTTTACAGAAAGTGAATGTGCTGTTACAGACAGGATGAGAACCTGTAGGGCTGTTACGCTCATCCATCACTGCCTCTGTGACTCTTACAGCGCTGTAAAAATGTCAGACCACTTCCTGCTTTGCTAGTCGGTGTAAACATGGCGTCATGGACCTACAGGTTTCCTGAAACTGGAGAGTACAATCCCACATCGGTTCTGCTCTGCAGCCCCTTTTTATCTACTTACTCCCCCCTCTCTCCCTCTCTCCCTCCCTCTGTCTTCCTCTTTAACTAACTATTTATCATGCAGGGAACACAAGCAGAGGTGCTCAGTACTATCTGCATCTCTGTTTTCCATCTATTACTCTCAGCCTTCATCTGCATCGTGGTCCCTACTGCTACTAAGATGCCAGAAGTGGAGCTCACTAATGTCTGTAAATGAGAGAGCGCAACAGGCTTCATTATACCCGAATGAAACATCAGCGCTGTGCTTCTAAGCAAAGCCTCATATCCACATATCCACAAACACACACATCCAACCACATATCCTTGTACATACAGAGCGACACGCCTCACCTCACACACGCACACACTCCGAGTGTTTGAGGGTAAACAGTAGCAGTCTATTAGCCAGAGGAGCACATTAGATGCTTTCTAATCAGCAGGGAAGCAGGAATGTATGAGGAGAACACACATGAAATGTCACAAGTAGATTGGCGAGAGGAGAAAGTAAAGATCCAGAACACGAGGAATATACACGAGTGCTTATATTTAGATGTATACTTCAATAATAAAGAGACAGAAGTGGTACCAGATATACCATAAGACCTGAAAAATCCGCCTGTATGACATCCATAGTCTCCACATCTGTGAACTACACGCATGTAAACAGCTGTATAGAAGCAGTGATGCGATTTACTTTGTTAAAAATGAGTTAAACAGCATTTCTGCAAACATGTTGGTGTTATTTTGCTGCTATCAAAGCGAGAAGCTGCTGCCCCAGAGTGATATCCAATCAGAGGGAAACCTCTTTTTAATGTGGTTAGGTTTTAATAATGTGTTTGGTTCTGTGGGGGGAGATGGGTTGGATATGTGCCTTTAAATAGCACTGCTGGGACTGTTGATTGTGTGTCTGTGGGGTAGAAAATGGGATGTTGATTCTTCTCTCTTTGTTTTTTGTACAGTGTTTTGAAATAAAAGATGTTAAAAAGTCTGTCGCCTCCGCTTGTTGCTCCATTTTCCTGATAATGCAGTTTAAAACTGTGGTGCTTCATTAATCCTGCAGACCGTAAAATATATGATGATGGTGGCTGCGAGTGGCTTACAGCTGCCGCTACTGTATTAACACAGAGGATCACAACAACTCAGCGGCTGAGGGTCAAGCAGAGGTGGTACCACTGCGAGGAGAGATCAGGCATGTGCAGCTTGTTTATTTACGGAGCAAAGTGATAATTAGTCCTGAAATGTAGCTCATTCTCTCTGGAATATAAAATGATCAGGGAGGACACAGAGCACAAAGTAAAAACAGCAAAAAAAAATATAAATAAATAAATAAAACTGAGCTAGAATGCGCGTGCACAGCAGCACAATCTGCACAACCTTCAGCTCCACATTTCAGCATAACAGTGGAACCACAGGGAAGGCAAGACAAATGAAGAACTGGACGCTATCCCAAAACGCACTGCCAGATTTCCTCCAAAGCATTTTAACACCCATGGGAAGCTCCTTTCACTTGCTTAGGAAACATCACAGAGAGGCGGTTGGCCACGGCAAAAGAAGAGCAGGTCCTGCCTCGAGCCCTTGGCAGCTCAAATCTCATGTTGCAGGAGGCAGACAGTAATTAGCTCTTCAACTTCAGAAGACAAACACTTAGCCAGCCAGACAGCCTCAGCCTGCTTAAAGGAGCGGAAAAGAGGGGCGCGCTGACACGATTTAGATAAATTCAGACACGCACGTGCATACAAATGTGCACAAATGACACAAAGCGTGCAGGTACTAATGGAGTCATACAAAGCAGAGGCTGTGTGTGTTTTGCTTTCTGACCACCTGCATTCCACCACAGTTATTATTAATGAAAGACTCAAGGAGATCTTGTCAGCTCAATGTGTGTGTGTGTGTGTGTGTGTGTGTGTGTGTGTGTATCATCATTGTGTGTATGATGTTAATGAGGGTAATGATATGGACAGTAATTGTTATGCTGGCTAACCTAGCATGAAGGAAGGCATCTTCTCTGAAATATATCCAGCACACACACACACACACACACATTGAGCTGACAAGATCTCCTTGAGACACACGTCCCTTCAGCCACAACAACACGGACAAGCAAGCATATTTTTTTGCACAGTACTGCAAAGTGTCTGTCCACGCCTGCATCGAATCATTTTGCAGAAAAAGAGTCAGTTATTAGGGTCATAACACACTGTTGCTATGTATAACAGACTGTTGCTATGGACATCGTTCTGGACCACATCCAGTCCACTAAAGAAACCTGGTGAATTTTGTTCCATATAAATATTTTGTGGGACTGTTGTAGCTCTAAGTATGAAATAAATGTGGATTTGATGGTTATGCAGCACAGTACATGTCACTCGGTGTACTGATATATACACAATAAGGATCAGAGAGCATAGAAGAGCTCATTTTGTGACCTAAAATAATAAACACCGCTGAAATGTTTCTGCAGATAAATCAAAGTATAAAAGTCACGGCACATAAATCAAACCAATACTTTCGAATTGATTGGTAGATTTATTTCAACAACCGTCACGTTTATGGTGAGCTTAAATTAAATTAATGCTGCCTTTCACCCGGCTCTCATTAGACCCGTTAGAGCTGCTAAGTATCACATTTGTACATCAATAAATCATTCAGGCATTAGAGTTAATATGACGCACAAACGAGACCATCCAGTGATCAGATCAGCAGCCTCACGGCCACATGGAGCCAAAAGGTGATGTCAATTCCTCAAAAATATTAATAATACCAGGAAATCACCAGAGGGGCGATAATTAAACCAAGATGTCACAGCGTGTTTCACGTTGATGCTTCCTGTTTCGGATGCAGCCTTAAATACACAGCAGCCAACAGACCTGTGTGTGCTCAGCACCGTGCTGATGGATCTGTGGGGCGATACACACATGAAGATGTGAACACACAACATGTGTGTGAAAACCACACACCCTTACACACCTCTCCCCTCCATGCTAATCAGGTGATTCATTACCATAATAAAAGCGTGTGGTGTCAATTGGACTATCCTCTGGTCACCTTGCTGACAAGAGGCCACAGAGAAGGTTAATATGAGTGTGTAAAACGAGGAGAAATAATAAAGAAGAAATAAACGTAATGTTGTTTTTGTTGCTCTTTTATGGGGAGATTGAGCGTGACAAAAGAGAAACGGAGCTGCTGCAGCGCTCTGAGGCTCAGGTGTTTTTCTTTAATACCTCTGACATTTACTTCCCAGCTGGTGTTTGCATGCGCTTGTTGGGGGCAGATGTGTGTGTTAGCGTTAGCGTGCAGGTGTGTGGGCACAACTTTCCCCTGCTCTACCCTTAGGGTGAAATCTGCTCCAACTGCCAGCTTGTACAGGCTGTAATCACAACCTGTGCGACACATAATAAAAAAAACCCAGCTTCCACACACACATGCACTATATATATACACAAAAAGCAAACATGCATAGGTTAATTAATCACGGGCATTAACGTGTAGAAGCTCATCATGATGCATCATGTCTGCACCTGTGGATTCCACAGGCACAGTGTGTGGTAACACAAAATGAAACACACACACAGAAGAATACACATTTGTAGAAAACATAAAACCCAGACTTAAAGCACATCATCAGGTGGTACACTGACCACACACACACACACACACACAGAGACAGGTGAAGACCTCGGGCTTTGCAGGTAGCAGCTGCATTTCAAACAGGCGCCGCTGCCAATGGCCACACAACAACAACAACAACGACAACAACAGAGGGAGGAAAACTAAATCAGAAAAACACAAGTGAAGGTGTCGCACACAAACGTCGCACATCCGTCTCCCTGACTCTCTCAGGATAATGTTTCCTTCACCCAGCAGACCGTGCAGCGCCCTCAGGTTGCTCCACATCCCATCAGCACATACACAAATGTTCAGACACACACTAACTCACACAATCATGTCAGGAACACAAACACAATCATCGTATTTATGCTGTCGACAACATTGTTGTTTTTCCTCTGCTGAAATGTTTGATCCATGAGCAGAGACCTGGATGTTTCAAGGTGTTACTGTAGGATTGTGACATTAATAAATGACAACACTAATATTTGTATAATTAGCCACTCAGAAGATCAGCAGCTTTCATCCACCTACACCAGGCTGTTTGTGTTTTACCTCAAAAACTGAATGTAGGTTCTCTTTGATTCTATTATTTACTGTCAGTTGATCATCACATTACATTGTATCATTAAACACTGCTGTTCTTTGCAGCCATGTCTTTGTCAGAGGAAGGAGCCTGACTTTCTTTTTTTTCTTATAATTTTGTCGCCTTTTGTCAGACGTCAGCTGTAATTTAAAGCCCGATCATCTAAAGAAATGAAGACTGCACACTTCTAACATCATATTGTAAATACTGTGTATGTGGGTGCTTTGATTTTGTGTCTTCGCGTGTCAGAGTGAGAGCATTTAGCATGGTAGCCAGGAAAATGGTGGAGAAGCTTGTTGCAGACATCACACCGAACCGAACTATGACCTTTATCCCAACAGGCTGACGCTGTTTTGTTGTGGAAAAGAAGAGCACTTGTGGGCACACAAGCCAATTGTGCAACCACTGGGAGCAACTGTAAGAGTATTCCTTTCAGTCAGACCAGTGTTTTTTGTGTTTTTTACCTTGACTCTACATGTTTCGACTGCTTCCTGCAGTCTTCCTCAGAAGTCACATGATGTTACCGGTGACGTGTCTGCAGGTTGTGGCGCCATCCTCCCACTACTCCAGGTACTGTCCCACACCTGGAACACTGTCCTGAGGAGACCAGACTGCTGTCCCACACCTGGGACACAGCGCTGAAGAAGCCGGACTACAGGTGGCGCTGTTCCCCTACTACCTGGAGTAGTGGGAGAATGGCACCACAACAAAAAAAAGGTGAAGACCAAATGAACCTTGTCGAAATATGGGAGCAACTGTGTTTTGCTCAAGGACACAACAGCATGTAAGCAGGATGAGGGATCAAACCAGCACCCTCATGGTTAAGGGACAGCTGCTCTATCACCTGAGCCACAGCACCAGGTTTTATAGGTAATGTTGCAGAAATACAACCAAATATATCTATATGTGCAGTCTGGGTGCTTGTTTAAATAACATTTGATTTAGACTTGATCTTTGACCCTTTTATAATGAAAACCAAACAAGAGATCCAGGAACAGGACGAAAAAAAAGAGCTCCGACAGCATCCCGGATCAGGGTGGTATTAACATTCAGGAGACGTGTGAATGACTCGGCTGCTTCCAGCTGTTTCCAGTCTCTGTGCTACACAAAGCTAGCTGACTCCTGGCTTTAGCCTTGTGTTTAACAAGCATAAGAGCAGCATAAATATTCTCACGTGTGTATTTATCCCTTTATATCATTAGATGTCTTTGCTGCACTTGACCTGACCGGTGCTGCATCATTTGATTTTTTTATTTATTCATTCTATGACTAACATGCATTAGTGGCAAGGCGAGGGAATACTCCGGAAAGACCGCCAGTCAATCAAAGAACATTTATGACTTATTAACAAATAAAATCTGTCGGCTGGTGTTGGAGCCGTACCTCCGTCTAGCAGCGCTGTGATTTTTCTGAAGGTAACTGAGAACGGGCCACACCATGCCGTGCTGCACATTTAAATTCAGCATGAGCGTTCTGCCCGACAGATGGTCTCTGTGCTATGTGCGCAGCATATGAACTGTTGATTGCAACATTTGCATGAATTATTTGACTTCCCGTTCTGCCTGAAAAAAGGACGTTTTTTTTGTCCGAAGACACAATCTGCTGCAGTTTTTTGGCAGTCAAAACAACATAAACCCACAGAGGCGCTGTCCTTTATTTTAAAGGTAGAACTAAAGAGCATGCAGACTAATATAGCTCGGAGAGAAGCGCTGCTTTCTACCTCAATCAATGCTGCTGCAGCTAGTTACCGCTGAAGACATTCCTCTCCATTCACAGTGAAAGGCCGAGGTCATCTGACTACAGAGCTTTCAGCAGGATGAAAACACTGTGAGCTCTGTGTGTGTGTGTGTGTGTTTCTGCAGGTTGTGTGTATGGGTGTCAGTTCATTTGTTTATGAATTTCTCTGTGTTTGTGTGGGTCTCTTTGCTCAGATAGCTTATGGTACAAAGTGTCAAATCCCCACATAAGAGGTGAAGAGACTGAGGGGTGTGTGTGTGTTTTTTATTTTTTTTATTTTAGATACTTTAGTAATCCCAGAGGGAAACTGTTTAAGGCTGCTGCCGAGCAGTGTCATACAATGACTAGCGAGGCGCGCCCACACAGGCGGGTGAACACACAACAATGACTTAGAGAGTAGTTGGGATCGAACCACCAACCTTCCGGTTATTGGACAACCCTGCTCTACCACTGAGCCACTGCTGCCCTAGTTATGGTAATATAAGTTGTGACAGAAGGAGGGACGGAGGATGAAGGAAGGACCAGGAGGAGTGTGAGGTGGAGAGGCGGGGCAGGTGAACATCAAACAGAGAGGATTTCTGCCTCCCTGCGGCCCTGCTAACTGAGCAGATAACCCAGAATCAAGGCTGCGCTCACTTCAGCTGTTGGGCAGTGAGGCCAAAAGGTGAGTGTGTGTGTGTGTGTGTGTGCCTGCATCTTGTGCCGAAGCAGAACAGGTTAAAGGTGAAGAGCAGAAAATTCATATCTAAAGTTTTGGTCCTTTTTGAAGCTGCAGCACAGCACTCACAGTTTCTGGATTCAGAGCAAGGCCAGATGGTGAGAGATCAGCTCCAGTTTAAAAAGAGAGAGCAGAGCGATTCAGGAGGAGGAAAGGGTGAAGTTTGAGAATAGATGAGAGAAGAAGAAGAAGAGAGGCAAGGAGATAAAAGACGGAGGGAGGAGGTGAAAGGACGAGAAGATAAGGGAGTTGAAAGAGGCAGAGAGGTGATGAACTAAGAGCCGATGAAACGGAGAGGAGATGAAATGAATAGTAATGGGGGCTTTAACTCTGCCAAGGTTAGGCTCCCTCTTCCCACTCTGGCTGTCCATACTAACACTGTGTTAGCCCTCGTCTTGTAAAGCGAATTAACGTCTCCGCCAAACAGTAAAATTTTACGAGGTATACAAGTGTAAAGACACACGATGAAGAGCGGCAGCGCTCCGACCTGCATCCTGTTCGTCTGTGTCGTATTATGCAGATAAAACTTCACGCTGCTGTGACCGCAGGCTGCCGGGGTGACAGATGTCCTCTCCTGCAGCTTCCTTTTTAGGCCAACGTCTCTGAAGCTAATCCTGCTGTTTCACAGTTTCTCCCAGCACACCTGTTTTATCTCCTCTGGCTCCAAAGACACAAGCAGACACACAACCACACAACCGCACCAGCATTCTAACCTGAGAGCAGGTCAGGACGGTATCATAGCTAACGTTATAGGACAAAGAGGTAAAAGATTGCACGCTGTAATCCAGGACCAGAGTGACGCTGCATCATGAACAGCACCACTCATGTGAGGAGCTCCTGATAACAGGCAACAAAGGTGATGAGCCTCATTGGTCATAGACATGGTGCTAACACTAGTGGACGGCATGGAGAAGAAAAGGGCTGCTGAATTCAAATGTGGCACAAAGACGCCCTGGATCCTGAAAATCCTCGGACTCGAGTCCAAGAGACAATCTGCCATATCTGAGGTGGACCCAGAGAGGTCTCTGCAGCAGACTGAAGCCATGGAAGAGACTTTGGTCCACCACTCCTCACCAGAAACCAGACAACAGAGGTGTACAGGGCCAACAACGCTCATCTCTGAGGGGACAAAATCAACAAGACTCAACCAAAAAAGTTCTCTTCCTTTGGGACAATGCTCTAAAACGGACCCCTCCTAAGCCACAGTCAACAGTGTTTTTACATTTTATTCTACTGTCTCTGACCTGTTGGGCTTTGCATACATTTTCCACAATACAAGTCAACAAATGACATTTATTTGGTCACAGCACTGCCTGGTTTATTGGTTCAAACACCTCAGGGTCAACATGCAAATCCCAAACACGAGTCTGATGCTCTATTATGACTCTAATCCTTTGGTAGAAGTGGATTCGAGCTCCCAGCACAGACAGCAGCTTTGTGCTGCTTTTCGTTTCTTCCTGATTCGCATCTTCAGGGAGGCGTGCTGCTGAGCGGGCATGTCGCAGGCTTGTTTACCTCGCCGTGTACCATGTATGCACCTCAGCAGGGGGGGGGGGGATAACTGAATGAAGCTGCTGCGGATGACATGCCTTCATCAACCCATCTTCATCCTCCATCTGGCTTCTCCTGCTCTTCACTCTCCTCACCATCTGCCATAAACATTGACGCTGAATGCGTGCATGTTGATGTCACTGCCTGTTATTATTTAGACAGGTTTGCATCTCATATACATTATGAACATGCACAGTGAGCCTTTGGGCATGTGTGCATGTCACAGGAGGTTTTTTTTGCCCTAATTCTGTCTGTTTCTCTCTGTTTCTTTCTCACACACACACACTCATTAGATTAAATGCATAGTCAGCATGGCACTGTGTGGACCTCACCGGGCTTATAAACACATCTCTGTCTTAGAGATTCATAACACACATTTTATCTCTTTCACACACCCTCATGAGGGATGCAGATCCTCAAGACTCTGCAGTGGCATCTTGATTACAGCAGGGGAGGGAAAAGGAGAGGGAGAGAGTAGGAGAGAGATAGAGAGAGAGGGGGAGAGAGGATATGTAAAACCCTCCTTAACTTTTGTATTATCATAGGCAGCCTGGGGTGAATGGATTATTCATGGGTGGGGAAAGGGGGAGAAGAGCCGGGAGATACAGAGGGCAAAAGGTATGAGAGGGAACAATGAGAGCTGCTATAATTTATTACACTTGTGATGATTATGCAGCTCCAGCTCTAAATCACTCACTCACTCACACACACTGAAGCACAAACTGAATAAACATGATCTACTTAAAGTCGGATAAAGTCATCAAACACACAAATATACACACAGGTGCAGCTGCATAAACATGACGCAGCTGAAATACCACACAGAGACAGCCAAACACACACTTGTGTGTGTGTGTGTGTTCAGCAGAGATTGTGTGAGTAAAGCGCACACAGTGGTGATTGAAGTGTGTGTATTGTGTACACAACAATGAATGTTACAATGCTGATAAGAAGTGCTTTACACTAACACACTCCAGCTCCAGTCAGGGTGGACGATGAGAGCTTCTCTGTAAAACACACTACTTACACGCTCATACAAGAACATACTCAACACACACACACACACACTGACAAGGAGAGTCGGGCGGTGAGGCGAAAACACATAAGCAGTGACATAAACATAAAAAGGCATACATAATAAATGAAGCTGTACAACAATGTCTGCTCACACTGCTGCTCCTCCTAAAAATCCTTCTCTCAAAGTCAAGATTTAAATCAGCGAGTGTAAACACACACAGACACACACACACACACACACACACACAGAGATGCACACAGATGCAGCAGACTGAGGTAAATAACACAGGGCAGCAACAGTAGTAATCTCAGTGTCGCTGTGAGTGAGCGGCTCGGGCTGAATGCCAACGACCTGAAGGTAAAGTCAGACAACACAGAACCACACGCCCACACACAAACACATACTGTACATCCACAAATGTACACAAACATATATGCATGATACACACAGACAAACCCACAAATGAAACAGACATACACACACACACACACACGGACACAAAAAGGTCAACAGTGTAGTTCTTTGCTGACAGAGTCAGACAGAGGCGAGCTGACCACTTGTAATTTGTACTGACCTTTACAGTGTCAACTAACCCAATGAAGAGCCCGTAGGCTGGCATCTGCTGTGCTAATGTGTGTGTGTAAAACATATGAGGTTTCAACAGTCTATCAGCTAGTGGCTTTTTTTTTTTTTTTTAAAGACAGAGGCTGCAACAAATGGCACAAAAAGGTGAGCAGCATCGACTGACAGGAGCCACACACACACACACACACACACAAATCGATTAAAGCAACAAAGCAGCGGTGCTGCCAGGCTGGGAGGTTTCATTTCCACAACAGAAAATGTGTTTACTGATGATACCGCAAAGCATTATGGGTAACAGGTCTTTTACCTTTGATGCTACATCTACTCATAAATTCAACCACTGCCTATATGAACCATGATGTTGGAAACACGGTGAGACATGGCACCTGTTTCCCAGCTGTTTCCACCAGGCTGGCTTTATATGCACCTCATCTCTTTACAAATAAAAACATGCTGGAGCTCTAGCACTAACTCTGGGTCTTCAGTCCTTTCTGGGAGAGTCCAGATGCCAGTCTGGCAGGGTTTTTTTTTTATTATTCATGGTTGCCTTCAAATATATGTTCTTTTCTATAACTCTGAATCCCTTCAGAACACTCACACTTTTTTATGTACAAGAAATCAGCTGGATTGTCAAAGGAGGTGCTTCCAGCACATCCATGGTTCCCAACCTGGAGACCAAGCCCTCCTAAAGGGGGCGCCAAAGACCACAAGGGATCTCATCTAAGGTTTTTTAGGAGCACATTTAAAAGCACATCTTCAACAAAATTGTAGCACAGTTTTATATACATATTTAATAAAAGAGAATAAAAGAATAACTGTTTTTAAATAATTTCTGTATGTGCAGACTTAAGTAGGAAGGAAAAAAGTAGGAAAACAGACTTCCTCCCAACTCATGTCCTATTTCTGAAGATGACTTTCTTCCATTAGTTATGCTCATGTTTGTATAGATTTAACCACTAAAACATCCAAAACTCCAGGACCAATCAGTATCCAGTGAGGCGTTAATGGGATCTATGACATCATCTGATTAGTGACATCAGGCAATCAAACGGGTGTTATTCCTGTTTGATTTGATATAGTGTCCTGACCCAGCCAGGAGGTTTGTCATGCAGGACCCACAGGAGGAGACAGAGCTGCAGTCCTTTCACTGCTGTCATTATCCTGGTGAGGACAGACTCTCCAATCTCACAGCAATCAGGCCCATATCGAGTCTGACCGCAGCCTCACTTCAGCTTTTAGAGGATGGGGTTAAGTCTGACCGGCACACGTGAGCACTCTGAAGAGCAGCACAGCCCATCTGAACGATCGAAACAGAAGAACGTGTTTTTCATCCGTTCTGTCCACATCTCACACACTAATGTTAAATTCCACTTGTGTGTGGGAGGCAATATCTATGGAGGGAAGCATCTGTCAATATAATATGAATAATAATCCCCTGCTCTTTGTTTATTATGATGGAAGCAGATTGTTATTTGGGGACAGTAATCCCAGCTCTTGCTCCACATTATCCGGCCCTGTGGGCCTTTTCTGAGCAGGTCTTCTGTGTGAGAAACATACCATCAGAACTGACACTTTTTCAGAACATTACATGAACATTAAAAAAAAAGAGACACTGCTGAAAGCTCATTAAAAAAATAAAACACGTCTGATTGACTAAGTGCCAGTTTGAAAATTAACATGCAAATTGAGCGTCTCCGCCTTTCACTAAAACATCTGATTGGGCTCCGGGTCATTGGTCAAGTGCTTTTAACCGCTTCTGTGAGAATTTTTCATGCGAAGGGTTGAAGTCAGACGCACACTATGCAGCATACTTGTAATTGGCATGCATTCTTCATGTGGCTTTTCTTTGGAACCAGAGCACCGTCGGGTTACATTTTGGGGAAATGTGTTGCAACCATAAAAAAACCCCAATATTTGAAAAACACAGATGACTGTATCCTCAAGGTTACGACCATTTAGTGAGCGAGTGTTTCTACGAGAACTCTGCGGCGATAAAAGCGGCCAGCGTGATTCATATTCATACCATCAATCGCTTTTTTTAAATGGGGTCAGCTCCTTTCAAATGCTCCATGTCACTCCTGAATGAAAAGGTCCTCGCATGACTCAGGTCTTTAAAAAAACAACCCGCTGAGTGTTTCTCCCTCATACTGCCAGTAACTGTCTAATAGCTGCAGACAAATTCTTAAAATTGGAGACTTTTCATTTGGAAACCTAAATTAAAATTGTAAGAGTGCTTCTTTCTGCTGTTGTGGAGTGGAAAACACACACACAGACGGAAACCAATCCCGTCTCCCACAAAATGTGCTTCACTGCCTATTATACCACAAATTGGTTTCAGCAAAGAGGAAGGAAACAAAAAGGAATATTTGCTGTCCTGTGTGAAGCTTCCTGTTAAAGACCAACAAATGTTTTTATGCGAAAATCACAAAAAAATAAATGTGTTGCTCATTGAGATGATTTTAGTGTCTTTAAGCTCGGTGTTTTGGTTTAGTTTTGGTGGCTCTGTTTGTCTCCAGTAGTCCAAATGATGTCACCTGTGCAGCACCAAAAAATTACCTGTGCACACCATGGAGCATTTAGCTGCTAAAAAGCCACAAAGATCAAAACAGAGCAGCTGTAAAAGAAGGTCAGAGACACAAACACTACTGAAGCTTGCCTGCTAACCACAACTAAAATACAAAATCCTGTCTGTCCTCCATTCAGAGTGTATTTTAATGCACCATTAACAGAAATATAGCAACAGTCTGTGTTTAGAAATCATCCAATTATCTATTATTCCCTCGTTATCAATGTGGATGGGAGGCAGAGGTTTGTGCTAAGCTAACTCTAGCTCTCACTGGACAAAATCTGTCCTGTATGTACATCTGTGCATCTGCCACTCGGACATCAGGATAACGGCAGGTATGATTATATGTTAATTCCAAACATATGTGCGGAAAATAACAGCAATATCAGCAGCGTTTTAGATGAAGCACTTTAGTGAGATATTATTATTAAACATTCGACATGCTACTTCAAAACTCTCCCTGTCCCCAGCGAAGAGAACATTTCATCTGCATTCATATATTAGGAGACATTTCCTTTAGGTTTATGCAAATCAAGATGCATACAAACTGAATTATTAGAAGCCTGGTCGACAGAAACACACAAACACTCTCACAGAAA
Organism: Parambassis ranga; assembly: GCF_900634625.1. Classification (NCBI taxonomy): domain Eukaryota; kingdom Metazoa; phylum Chordata; class Actinopteri; family Ambassidae; genus Parambassis; species Parambassis ranga. The sequence goes on along the minus strand of NC_041023.1, from coordinate 3,010,724 downwards.
ACACTCCAGAGGCTCACACATCTCCATGTACAGCTGTGATCTGGCATTTTCCAGTGTGAGTGTGTGTGTGTGTCCGTCCAATCTATACACAGAGGTGATTTCCCCATAGTCTGTCCCTGATTGGATTTGCTTTAATTCAAATAAACTGAAGCCTTGATTTAAATGGAAAGCACTATAGTCTATTATGCAGCACAGTGGAGGACAGTCTCACTATATCAACTCCCTCACTCACTCACTCACCCTCCCCCCCCCTCTCTCTCCAAGGTCGCCATCTGACTGACAGACTCACATTAACAAGACATTGATATAAAACAGTTTCTGCAAACACCTATAGGTGTGTGTGTGTGTGTGTGTAGAGAGAGAGTATATAAGTCACAATCAGTGCACATAGCCCGCACATACTCACAGACATGCAATAAAATAGGTGGCAGGGCCGTGATATGCTATGATAACTTTTTTACCACTGCTGAGGGTGACAGTGTAAGAGTTTTATGGTACGATGGGTGTGTGTGTGTGTGTGTGTAATAGAGATCCAACAGGTGGGTAATTGTCCTGACGAGACAGAAAGTCCCATTAGCCCTCTGTCAAAAAGAAAAGTAGCTCCCTCCATGCTGGTTGCTGATATAGATCTGTGTGTGTGTGGAGTCAGAGGGAGGGAGGGAGAGGCACAGAAGAAAGAGAGGGGCGTATAAAGTCCAAAGTGAGAGTAAATGGCAGAGAGAGGAAGACCTAAAGTGCAGAGAGAGAAAGAGAGAGACAAACAGGACATGAAAGACAGCTGTTTGATCATGTAATACCAGGATCACATTAGCACAGCTCCTAATGGACTATACCTACACATACACATCTCTTTAAATAAACATGGACACACACACGGTGATACAAGGCTCTTTTTCCTAATGGACTCACACACACACACACCTCCACGACAACATTTTATTTTTTTATAGGTTATTCTCGCAGATGGATGCAGATCCTCTCAAACACAAATGCCAGATACAAACATGTAGCTTCACGCCATCACACACACACACACAAAGACACACACAGCCTATTTCTCTTCTTTCTAATGGAGCTTCACCTCTGAGAATGACAACCAGCCTGCTACGCATCAGCGGCCATTACCCACAAGGCAATGCGTCAGGGCCGTGGGGCCGGCCGTCCGCCCACTCTCTCTGCCTTTCACCCCACATCTGTCAAAAACAGGTACACACTGCTCCCTGTGTTTCTCCCTCTTTATCTCTATATATAAATCCTTTGTCTCTGTCTCTTTCTGCAGGGAGGAAGACAAACTTAAGGCTTCTTCTGAAGACCTCGTTAAAGCCACCCAGTCAGGTAAGAAAGTACATTTTCTCCCGGAGGACTTTTTCTTTTTTTTTTTAATACCATCTCAATCTGATTTTGAAGGAATTCGTTCCTCTGTGGGGGGGATTTCGGTTGACCTATGAATTAATCGGCTTGTGTATTGGTGAAGTAAAACAGTCTATTTGTAGTCTGTCACTGACATTTGTCTCATTTTAAATCACCATATACCATCACGTAAACAAAGATAAGTTCCTCCGCTCCAGGCTTCCAGCACAGTTTGTTTCCTACTCAGAAACCATTTCATTTTCACACTCTGGAGCACGCTGCAAAAAAAAAAAACACCTCCCAGTCATAAGTTATCCTGACTCATCTACGGTGGCCCACAGGGGACAACGGCTGGAGAAAAAGGGCAGAATGCAAAAAAAAAAAGGGTCCGCCTGCATTTCTCCTCTGCTCCTGTTTGTTTTGTTTGTTTTTAGCCTCCAAGGCAGTGTGTGTAATTTCAAATGAGGTCTTTGCCTCGAGCCTCGTTAACCTCTGACCCTGAGTGAATTTCATACCAAGTTAAACAGCAAAATAATGAAATACAGAAAGAATAATTAAAGGATTCAAAGCAGCTTGTTATCATCTGAAACAGCCGAAAAGACTAAAGTCCTCTACACATACAAAGCAGGCAATTAATTAATTATTGATTAACGACAGCATGGACCTCAGACTGTAAATACAGGCCTGGTTAACCTGAACATGGAAAGACAATGCAAGTAGAGTTAAAGAGGGCAGGTGGGATTATCAGTGTTGACTTAAAAATAATGTAGATCCAGGGTTGGTAATTCATAGTTTCGTGTTGGCTTTGGAGGGGATGAGTTTCAACCAAGCGGCAACCTTCGGGGCTCAAAGTTGAAGCCCATGCGGAAGTGTCAAAACTTCCCCCAGCTGCAACTGCTGGGGGTTGGCTCCAAAAGCGAGTAATTTCCCATAGACTCCCATGTTAAAATGGCCGACTTCACAGCAGAAAAAAACATGTTTACGGCCTGGTACAAAAAAACACTCTGGTCTCAGATGATAGGTTCTCTTCTAGTGTCAATTGTAGGGAGGGTGAATTTTTTTACAACTCACTCGTTTCAATTGTATTCGGACTTAAAATTACGCCTAATTATGGGCGTTGCCGCTTGAGTGACAGACGGTTGCCGTATCACAACGTGAGTTTCCTGCTCCCACGATCGCCCGCCCCCCCTAAACCCCGCTCGTGCTCCCCCTCTTTGTCCATATTTGAGAGTTTTGGCGGACGTGACGCTGTCAACATGGCGGCGGTCATCAACGTCCCGGAACCTCCCACCGAGCCTCAAAACGGCTCTTCAGAAACAAACGGGTGACGTCACGGAAGCTCTGTCCATAGTTTTTACTGTCAATGGTTTCAACCCTCATCCAAGCTTTCAGAACAGAAAATGAAACGGCAGATGATGCAGCTGGTGTTTCAGCTTCAGTTCATACTTAGGTCAAGGTTTGTGCCAAAATTTGTTGTGTTTCCCCGGAGGTGTCAGAACAGGATGGAAGGCCGACAACCTGAAAACATTCTGCCTCCAGTCTCAGCTGTTGCAGACGCATAATTATGTGCAGAGTCGACAGACTCTGATGAGAAGCCTCCAAACTCATGAATAAAGTGTTCAAAGTTGACTCACACTTCATGGTCTTACTGTTCATCCTAATGCACAGCTGCTGTTTCAGTGCTGAGAATGCATATTTTAAGACTGCAGCTGTATAAACCTTTTCTGTTATTATTTTACTGTTTAAATTTTAAATGTATGTTCATTTTATGCCCTTTTTTTAAAGCTCTTCTCACCGTCCTTCAGCTCGCCTGCTTCTCTCTCTGTGTCTTTAATCCCTTTCAGTCATTTTCCCAAGTATCTACCCCGTCTCTCCCCCTCTGATCATCCTCTCCTCTCCTCGCTGTCTCTCCTCGTCATTTCCACTTGTCAGGCTAAAGGGAGCAGACAAATGGATGGACAGATAAATACCCAGATCTGCAGAGGGGGCAAAGAGAATGATGGAGTGATGAAATAAAGGAGTGACAGTGCGTGACATCGCTCAGCTGAGCCCAGTTCAGGGCCGGGGAGGGAGCGGAGGAGTCAGCGAGAGGAAGAGGGAGGACCATGCAGACAAAAGGGAGAATGATGCAAAGCAGGACGGGTTTAAGGACATATAGAAGAAACCGGAAACAATCCATCAAACATAATGAGCGTTTTTTTTTTGTTATTTCTGTCTTTTTGTTGCGTCTTGATAAAAAAACAACAATGGTGATTCATCCTTTTCTGATTTAAGCTCTTATATTTTCAGCTTTAAACACCCACTAAGTCGAAGTCGCACATAAGCTAAACAGAAACAATTAATCCTGCAAAAAATAACCGAGGTAGACCGGTGGTTCATTAAATACACTGCTGACTGTGGGAGGCCAGCAGGTGAACAAAGGAGCTGTTCTTTTCTAGTTGTTGTCTGTAAACTCGGGCAGCTTCTATCATTCACAGAGAATGAACTCTGTGTGACGTCACACATATGTTTGAGGCTCGTGGTGGTGGCTGTGATGGTTTGAAAGACTGTCCTTGGACGCTGTCTGGAAGGGACGGATGCATGAGAAGGTGAGGGTACACTGCAGCTATACTGTTATTTTTTAATCTTTTTCCTTTTTATTTCCAATCATCACATAATAAAGAAGAAGAAAAAGCAAAGTGTTCTGTCAAGGAACAGCCTGGAAACAGATACAAAAAGGCTCAGCAGCACAAAACATCCAAGGACACGTAGCTAGGCCTGTCGTGATAAACAATAAATCAGTTAATTGCACGATAACACTAAATGGGCTCGATAAGTTTTTCGGCCGGTGGACTTTATATGGGCCGTGGCTTCTGTTTTAAAATGTGTCAAATCAACAGGTAGTTCTTATTTTTTAACTCACTGTGTAACGTTTACGTGAGCAGACCACTGTCAGCTCGCTGTCTGCGTCGCCACGGTGCGTCACAGCGCTGCAGGGCTTGGGCGCTGGTTACAGCAACACAGAGAGCTGTGAAGCTGCACAACACCGGTTCAACACTTTGACCCAATTCACCACAAGACTAAACATGCTTATGTATACAACGTGCTATCAGAGAGAGTCAGTGTTGTACGAGTGACGTTCTCTGTCTCTTTATTGGCGGCACTCGCGGCGGCGCCACCCATTAGTCCTCTTGCCCAGTCCTCTGCTATCAGTTTCTTTTATGCGTTTCTATCTACATGGTGGCGTTTTTAAAATTCACTGCAGCTGTCTGCGCACAGCGGCCTGATGTGCATACACACACGTAGGGGTGGGCGATATGGCAAAAATTTTATATCACGATTTTTTAATGATAAAAATCACGATCTCGATTTTATCACGATTTGTTTTTACATTGACACTAATTTGCATGCTGGGTTGACTTAACTCCATAGACTATGCTCAGATAGGCCATGGTAATAGGCCTACCACTACTCATAATAATAATAATAATAATATCAACATTAGTATTAATATTCAGAACAATAATAATAGTGTTGATGATTGGGGGCCTTTCCAGTGTTAAATGTTCTTTAGAAATTAAAGTTTATTGATCTTTGAAAGGGTGTACTTGCATTATATGTTGTTATTATTATATTAGTTGAATGATGATGGTCTCAAAACGACAATATTATCGCTTATCGCAATAATTTCTCTTCGCAATTAATCGCCCAGCAAAATTTGTTATCGTGACAGACCTACACGTAGCACAAAGCAGGAGGACCACAGGTCCCGTCTTTATTTTCCCTCTGCTGCTAACATTAGATTTTTTTAGTAATCCCACATGGTATGGTAATCCCATAATTACTGGATTTAGGTATAGAGGTGGCTTTAAAAGCCTTGTAGATAAACACAGCTGCATTTCTTTTCTCTCAGTAACGGAGGAATGAAATGTGTTGTATTCTCATGAGAGGGGGGGCTTTACACATGTGACACGACAAGTTCTTGGAAAAAAAAAAAACGAGTGCATTCATTCATGTATCATGTGTGGCACACTGAAAATAACACAACGACACCCAGGAGCACGCTGTTCACTGGGATTACAGGTGGAAGACTGACACCAAAATACATATAACTACACTGAGAAGCCAAATCCTTCAGGGGCTTATATAAGCTGTGTACCGTCCCAATGAACAGAGGAGAGGATGAAACAAGGCTGAGGCTGCAGGGCTGCGATGTTATGGACAGAGACACCACCATCTGACACAACAATGAGATTAAAGCACTGACTTCACTGTTTTAATTAAGCGTGTTTTGTTTGTGCCAACAAAGCAGAGCTGGTCCAGAAAAAAAAAGGGGGCTGAATCAGCACCTCAGTTCTGGCTCTGGACTCCATGTGGGTGCATCTCATTACCTAACACATCACCCTGTTCTTTAATGCCATGAGACAAAACAAAAGAGCTTGTGTGAAGGTCTGTGCACTGCCTGTGGCCCCATCGTCCCCCACCTGCCTGCCTCCCAAGCTGGACATCTGCAGCTGTATCCGCCCCATGATCGCATGACACTGCACGACAGGTTCATACCTTCCATTAGCCCTAAAACATCAGCATGTGTCTCATTTTGGGGGATGTATTCTGAATGAAATGTCAAGTTTTAGAACCTGATGTTGTCTGATCCAAAGATCCAACCCATGGACCAGTAAAGGAACCCCACAAGTCAACAAAGGGCTGCACTCAAATGTTACATTCAGGCTGGATTCTCCCAGAAATCCACACTTTAGAGCTAACTGAAATGCAGTGTGTGGATGTACACATAACCAGAGATTCACTGCACACCTGTGAGAGCAGCTTTCCCCCTTAAAGATAATAGAGACTCTGCAAACAGACTCTGTGTAATGTTAATAATGCCTGCCCATGTTTTTATAGCTCAAATCAAACACAGATAACATGCAAAAATATGCCCAAAATGCTGAATGATTTATACAAGAATCAATTAAATCACACAGGATGTTAACACAATTAAAGCGGCTTCTATTTTAAGTATAATATGCCGGAGTAAAAAAGACAAAAATCAATGAAAAGGAAATGTATTCCTGCTCACACTCGCTTCCTACAGCCTGCCGCTTAATGCTAAATAGTTTGCACTTGTCAGGGGTTCCCGGTGAAAAAAGTCCACAGTGAATCACTGTTCATTAAAATTCATGTGACGGCGACAAAGTTTCAAACAGCTCCGATGTTTCATGTAATATATCGACAGGGAAAGTGCTAAGTGGCATAAATCACACGGCCTGCACGGGTCGGATTCCTGCGACTTGTCTTCCAGTGAGAGAAAGTCTTCAGGAGAAAAGAAAGAAATGTGTAAATGTGAACTCATCTGCCGAGCTGTGAATTTGATTTTAAAAAAAAAAAACAGCAGAAAGATTGTTTTTTTCTTTTTATATTAGCACATTTAAAATCAACACTGCCAGTGATATTTTTTTTTTGAAGCTCGCTGTCTGCGCCACAGAGAGGTTTCTTCATCGATAAACATGGGCAGTGTTGTTTATTTCAAATCAATATTGGTCCTGTAAGTTTTCAATTATTTTCAAGTCTTCTGACAGTTTTACTTCAGTTTTAGTGGCCTCATGGGCAGCCCTGTGTGAAGCATGCTGAGACCAGAAGGCCACTTCCAGTCATACAGTATCACTCCACAGCCGCTGAAAACGAACCGACTGAAGTCCTATAAACCTTCTAAACGCACATCTACAGTTCCAAGTCAAAGCTGTCAGATCCTGGTGAGCTGCTATAGTTTAACACACACACACACACACACACACACACACTCTTTCATTCATTCAGCACATTTCAAAAAGTAAGGTCTTTTCAGCCATCATGCTGATTATACTGAGTGCGTGCAGTAGATTTCAAAAACCAGGAAATGCCGACCTCGTTATGTTTCCCTGGTGCAGATCAAGCATGTGCAGAAACACATCATCATCGGCACTGACAGACCAACACATGCTCACACCCATCTCATCAAACATCGGACGCATGCAGAGTGACACATATTTGATGACATTTTTTTGTCCTATAAATGATGTCAAAGGTGTCACGAGAGATCAATCATGTACTTTGCCAAAGCCGGGTATCAGATCTCCAACCAGGAGCGCGGGTTTGAATCCTGTCAGGTGCAGTTCAGCTCTATTTTTACGATTGGGGTTCGGTTTAGGCATCAAATTACTTAAAATTTGACTCTGGGTTACCGTGGTTACAGCTACTGCCTCTTCTACATGATGGACACTTTCGGACTCTTGATCATGGGCATCATCATGTCAAGCCTGATGTGGTTGGTGTCAGAGGGGACAGGCAGAGATGTGGAAAGTCAAAGCAGGCCAAGAAATTGTTTTTCGTTTAATGTATTCATGGGAAAAAAACAAAAACAAAAAAAAACATGAATGCCACCAGCGTTTTCCTCCCAAGATGTCAAGGTGTGTTACACTGACAACCGGGGAATAATGAAAGCCTCATTCAGCGAAGAAACAAGCAGGAAAACAGTCGCAGATGAAAGAGGACAGACAAAGAAAAAGAAGCTGAAGAGAAACTGGGTCTGAGGAAGAACAGGCGCACAGAGAAGGTCCGAGCAGAGGTCAGAGCTGTTTACAATAACTGGAACACTACAAAGAGCCCTCAGTGATAGAAGGGCTGAGCGGCAAAGAAGCAATCAATCAGCTGCTTTAAATCTCAGATATGAAATGTGTTTTCAATTTCCTTTATAACGACAACACTCACTAACAGCATGTCTCAGCCTAAATATGATGCCTGTGTGGATCCTTCTGTTTTTGTGCATATGCGCGGCTTTAGTGTCAAAAAATGAGCTGGCAAAAATAGTGCGAAATGAGAAGATAAGCTGCAGCTTGTCTGCGTGCAAAGATGGACCGATAGAGGCGGGATAAAATGGATGGGTGGAGGAGTGAATGGATGGGTGGGTGGGTGGATGGATAGATGGACAGGAAATGAAACTTATAACCTGAGTGAAGACATCTTCAGGTCTGACAAGAGCAGATATACAATCTAGTCAGCCGGGTGGAGACAGATGAACAGAGGCAGAGAGGGCTGAGACGGTATAAAAGAAGACATGACTGCGTCCCTGAAGCCCAGATTTTTTAAAATGAAAAAGTGTGTATTCATGTCAGATGGTACAAAAAAGAAGAGGATAGCAGGTGTGTGTGTGTGTGTGTGTGCAGAGGTGAGTGCTTTCTATTGTGTGTGTGTATGCACGTACAGGCGTTCAGGTTAAACTGACAGATGGAGACTGATGAAAAGAAAATGATATACGGAGCAAGAGGTGAGGAGAGGAGGACAGAGTGATGAGACAGATGTGACAAGAGGCAGAAAGGAGGAAGAAGAAAATACCCTCCTCCTCCTTCTTAATGAAAAGCTCAAGTAAACAACCCAGAAAAGAACCCGTGCAGGTACACAAACACGATTTCATACAGACAGAGTATTGTTAATGTGTCATGCTAACCTGTCGTATCTCTGTGCACTCCACCACCTGCAGCCTCTCTACAGCGTCTACCTTCATCGTTTTAAATCTTTTGAATCGAGTTATTGCTCCTTAGAAGCCGGAGACGACAGCTAACCAACCTTCACACATTTATAAATGTGTCTTCAGGGTGATGTTAGTAAATTAATACTGTCTTGTTACACAGACGGGGTGCCCCCACACAGATCCTCGAAGGAGAGCGTCCCTCCATCTTTGCACACAGTCCATGATGGAGAGTATTCCTGGCCTGCATCCACCGGCATCATCATCAGAGAGAAGTTTCAGACGTGTCTGACAGTATCAGGCTGCTATGCACAGCAATCCTCCACTCATACATACAGTGCATGTATAATGCATGCGTTCTGCAACATCCCAGAAGCAGCAGCAGAACACAGACGTTCTTTAACTTTACTGATAGAAAAACAGCATTGTACATACTCAACAAACACACACACACACACGCCGAGCTGTCCTGCGGGCCGCCCACGCTCTCCTCGGATCTCACTATTCATTTCATCTTTGATTCCCTTTGCGGAGATGATGAGTTGGAAACATGAAAGGACTCCAGTGAACTGAGGAGAGACCTATTCTATCGCTCCATCTGTCTTCCTCCCTCCATTCTCCTGCTTTCATTGCTGCTTCTGCTCTAACTATATCTGTCTTGTTTTCCTCTTGTTCTCCATGTATCAGTGATTATCTCGTTTTCCACCCCTCTCTTCTCATACATCTCTAATCTCCTCTTTCTCTTCATCGTTTCCTCCTCTCCTGTGTTTTTTCCCCTCGCTTACTTTCTTCCCCTCATTCCTCTTTTTCTTTCTTTCGTCCTTTCTTTCTCATTTTCTCCACCCCCTTCCCTTGGGGATCTGGCAGATAGTAGATGTTGCCACTTGGGAATGACGAGGGCGGCGAAGCGGTGGATTAAACACTGAACGGAATGCCTAGAGTCAAAGCGTGCACACACACACACACCGCGTCGCGTCACAGCTGCTTCAGTCTCAGGATCTATTCTTAGAAACAAGAATATCCTCCTTCCTTTCCTACTTTACTTTACTCACACACTGGAACCAACAAAAAAGCCACCAACGACCCAGAAACCCTCATCGACATTCGACCCGCCTCGCTCCTTCTCTGCCTCTCTTCATCAGTCTTCTCTGCTCCTGTCAGTTAACTTTATTATGGAGATCCAATTAAGGCCGGCTAAATTGGTGGTTGCTGTGGCGACGACACTGCTCATATTAAGGTCTGGTCAGGAGAAGTGGCAAAGAGGAAACCAGCAAACAGACAAATCAAGAAGTTGTGAGTCTATAATTTTTCATCGACACACTGACTGATCAAATTATTATTTTTTTTTTATTTAAGGTTCATTGCTCTTTGCCTTCTTCTATATGCAAGGTTAGCCTTTGGGTCTGTGATTATGTCATAAATGTGGAATATGTTTTTAGAGTTCTGCCTATAAATTGTGCATAAGCAGCATAAAATATTCACTCTGATGGGATTTTAAAATATTTGAAGCCCTCTAAAACATTCAATTATGTTCCTAATATTTAAAAAATAATAGCTAATTATACATGTGGAAATATCTAACTTCCTCCTTTGAACATTATTTATTACAAAATGTAAAAAATGCATCATGTCTTATAGATCTGTAATATTTCATTCTCCCTCTGAGCTCGTATGAGACAGCAGGATCTTCATGTCTGTAAACCAACAGCCCAGAGATCAGAGCTTTCCTGAAAAAATATCTATATGCTGCCCTTCCTCATACATCATCTGTATTTATTTCACATCCTAGCTCCATCTGAGGGCTGAATATGGCACTCAGGCCCTGGGGAGTCAGAGCTGAAAGCAGCAGGAGAGATAACTAAAATAGCCGCCGTAAAGCCGTGAGAGCTAATTTGGGCCGAGCAGTGGTGCCTGAACAAATGGAGACTGGCATATCTCTTAAAGTGGAGAAATGAATTCAAATATGACATAATTTTAAGAGGACACATTTGAAGATGTACGAGGGAAGGAAAAAAAAAACAATTATGAAAGTGAAAAATGGGACTGGTGACTATAAAATATGAAGCTGTGTGTGATTAAAGCAGCTCTGTTAGCCGTCACTCAGTGCTTGGAATACACGAGCCTGTTAAGCCCTGCTGTGTTGGACTATTGTACGTGTAACATAATGTCAGATTTTTAGATTTATGTTTTGCATTACTGAAAAATATGGAGGTTCAAAAGCTGATCTACCAGCTGGGATGGGATTGACAGGCTAACATCCACACCCTGAAGGATGATAGATGAAGAGGACTCGCATACACACACATTTAATTAACCTCTCTGACATCATCTCAGATATTGAATTGTTTGGTATATTTATCAAATATAACCCACTAACCAACCCCTCTGCTGGATCTTTGCGATGCATAAACATGAACAGTGAAACCAACACGCACATTATTGTTGACTTTTGGGATAGATGTTAGGATTTGGCTCACTGCTGACCTGAGAGCAGGATGGAAATAAACAAGCAGAAGATGATTGTGCACCTCCGAGGCTCGGCCTTTATGTGTGCATCTGCTGTGAGGAAAGATTCAGCTATTTCAATCTGCACCAGGAATCGCAACAAAGCTATTGTTCGAGTGAGAGTCTACATTTTCTGCATTTAAAGTAGCTTCACATATCTGCAGTCATGGTGGTGAAATGCATCATCCTGCACTCAGAATGTCTGAACATCATGGACTGATGATATCTGAAGCATATCTGGCATTTTTTTCCACCATTTGGAAAATCAATGGTTACACTTTGCAATAATCTCAATTAAACCATTTCCCATTTCCGCTACAGCAAGACTCCGCTTGCCTCGAGCGGCACAGTAGCAGCACTGTGTGGGAAACTTCTTCAACTAATTCAGCATCATGCTGATCTGTGGCTCAATCTGCCTTCCTGCTGCGTCCGGCAATTCATTTTCCTCTATCTGCATTAAGGGGAGATGAATCACAGGGAAAACCGACGCCGTCCCACTTTCTACCTCCAACCCAATAACGCACAAAATATAAACACTCATGTATGAAGTGACATGAAGCACGTTTCTGTAGCACCACTATGGAGTCAAGCTGGCATTTAATGGTACTTTCTGCATCTGCAGGGATGTGTGTTTTGTCAGAGTGTGTGTACACTGAGTGTGTACTCTGAGTGTGTACACTCGTCCAGCTGCAAGATGGCCACTAAAATAGCCGAGGAGCAGTGCATCAGTGTGAATAGATGTGGATGGACAGTTTACAGCTGTGTGGGAGGCTCCGACCATCACCACACTGGCAGTGTCTCAGTCCACCTAAACTTCCAGTTAATCTAAATACAGGCACAAAGCTGGAGCAGGAAGCACGTGATTTAATTTAGCATAAATACAATTTTCTGATATACTTGTCAATAATTAAAAATGTGTCCATGAAAGCAGCTCTGGAGTTAAAGAAAGAGATCAGACCACATGATCCTGTAAATACTGATTTACAGTGCATGTGTGTGTGTCTCCTCCAGGTGAACTATAGAGCTGTCAGGGTGATGTGTGCAGTATTGGGCTATACTGTTGTACTGAAACTACACACAGGCGGATGCTGCAGTTCTTTTGTTTGTCTGTTTGTTTCTTTGTGGAAGACTGGGGGCAACAGCAGACAAGCTTCCTTTGACTTTTTTCACAACTAAAAGAGAAACCAGGGCAGCACCTGAGGAGCTTACAGTCACCCAAAGCATGTTTGGTGAACCCTCACAGAGGCTGAGCTCGAGTGAGTGCGGGCTTGTGAGTTTATAAAAAGGAAGAAAGGGACACACAAATACCTGCAATGAATAACAGCATGAATAGCCAGATGCTGTCAGTCACTGGTAAAACTCCTCCACACCATCTGTTTGTGTACGTTTTGTGCCGTGCAGGACAAACACTTTTACAGTATGCTTCATTAATTTTGCTATTAGGGAAAGTATGCAGCACATATGCAGACTCTGCATCAGAGACAGTGGGACACCCTTGAGCAGGGGGTGGGGGAGAACATTTGGCACAAACTTTGCATCATTCCTGTAATGATGAGAAAGCAGCCCCCAGCTTCACATGGCTGAAATGCAAACCTTAAGATTTTAACTGCACCGAGAGGCTGAAAAACGCTCTACTTCTTTTAAATACTTCGCTGTTTGCACTCATTCGTGCTCATATTGCAACATATGCCAACAGTTCCACACACACACACTCCGACTCTAAACACATGCACAAATTGCCATCCCCTGACTGTAATCCAGTATAGCTTAGTGGTGAGTTATAGCCCATTATTCCCCTGCAATACAACAGGCTTCAGACTATGGAGGTGGGAGATAGTGCTCCTCAGGCGCTTAGCACTCACACAAAGCTTATTCTACCCTGTGTATGAGAGGCAGCCTGGGAGGACCTGTGCTGCTTATCAGGAAATATACTGGGCCACAAATGGAGAAGTGTTATATATATATGTGTGTGTGTGTGTGTGAAGGAGGTGTATGTGTGCAAGAGCATCCATCCCAGAGGTGTCAGAGTTATCTCCTGAGGCCAGAAAGAAAGAGCGAGAGACACGGCAAGTGCAAGACAGAGATGGATGGAGAGAGGCAGTGAGAAAGAGAGCGAGGAGGGCGAGAGACATAGAGAGAAAAGACAAAAGAGAGAGAGAGAGAGAGAGTAAGTGCTGTCAACGATGTGCAGGGAGGCATGTAAGACATGGTCAGTGTGTCAGTGTCCAGATCTCTCACACACTTACATGTGGATACACACACACACACACACACACACAGAGAGAATCGAGGAAGCGTTGATGCTCGGCATTACACGCCGTCTAATCTCTGCTGCCTCAGTCAGAGTCATGTGACAACCAATCAGTGAAAAAGATTGCAGGACAAATCAGAACAAACTCCCACAGCACCGAACTGAGCACCGAGCACTTAAAAGGTCCCACAGAGGCCAGCCTCACTTGAAGCTGGCAGTCAGCTATGGATGAAACAATAAGGGCGTCATTAGGTCTACATGGAGTCTGTGTCAATGAAGCATGTCAAATTCCTCAGACGTCAGCTTGTTGCACCTTTAATGCACCTCACGGTTCTCTGTGAAAAGCTGAAACTGCCGTGTTTTTTTTGTTGTTGAAACTTCGAGCCGCCAGCAGAAGCAATCAGAGCACCGAATCACCTGCTGCTGTGTGAGAGGGGCGAGTCGGCCTGGAAACCGCGTGTTGCCGTGTCTTTGGAAACGAACAAAGGAAGACAGCTCCATGACTTTGCAGTTTGGTGTTTTGTGTGTGAGACTAAAAAATAGCAGCATACCAAAAACATGTTTACGTGTGCACGGAAACATTTTCGCTGGACTTTCTCATCAGAATGTCTTCAAATAAATGTCTGAAATTAAACATTTGACATGATTCTGCTCTGCTAGTACTTCGTTTGGTGGGATAAATCACAGAACAATACAGCTTTAGGGACTTCTAATATTAATATACAGTAGAGGTTGAATGAGAAAAGTGAGAATATGCCCTGTGTAAGCACTTTTTCCTTTATCTTCGAAAAACATGCCTTCTAGGTTTAGCACCACTAGTCAGAAGCAGCTGAATATCAGGTGTGAAGTATATAAGGTAATTTACGCACTGACATGTACTCGATTATATATGCTTACACTTTGGGAAAAACACATCTATAACTCTTATAGAGAGTTAGGGAGGAACTCTCTGATGCGGTGAAGGCCGAAGCACTAGGAGGTACGGATGTAACATAATTCATCCAACATAGAAGGGGCAAAGTATTTCATAGTCATAAATATGTTAGACCAATTATTATAATTAGTAGGTGGAGATAAAGGGGCAACATGTCCCAATATGGGAATACCTACGAGGGTCTTGACAAATGGTTTATCTATTATGCAAATGTATCTCACTTTCAATAAAACTAGCCTGTGTCCAGGAAGGGGCAGAAACACTTATGGAGGAGGGTGAAGCAGACTGAAAGGCCTGTGTTCACTAAGTGTATTCTCCCTTTGCAAAGGCGAAACTATACATCAAGTGTATTGTCTTTCATTCAATGTTCTGATTTTAGAAGACGGAGTCTGGCAATCCGGGGTGACCAGGGAAGGTCACGACATTTTGGTGGCCCGTACGGGGAGAGGCGGTAACAAATTCTTCTCAGATCCGTCAATTGAACACAGGGGTCGATTACGAACAGACAGAGGACACGTGGCGCCAACAATAAGGTGAGCAGACCTTTTATATCTGCATTGACTACTCTAAAGTGTAATGTGTCCCGAGTCTTAGTAGTAATCTGCCTGTAAATTATATGAACATTGACTGAAATTAGAAGAATAAGAGAAATGAAAAAAGAGGTTAAAGAATTCTTGTAAGAGTAAAGATAAAGAATAAGAGAAATGAAAAAAGAGGTTAAAGAATTCTTGTAAGAGTAAAGATAAAGAATAAGAGAAAGGAAAAAGGAAAAAGGGGTTGCAAAATCCTGAGTGTGGCAACTCCACCGGTGCTCTGACGAGAGGCCGGAAAAGCTGGGTTTGAGTCCCGGGGCTTGAGGAACCCTAAATCACTGAAAAAAGAGAGAGGAAAAGGAACAACAGGCAAACACATGGTATGGATGTTGGAATGACTGGAAACTGAAACAACGACCGCACTAGTTAGGCGGAAGTTGTAGTAAGTCAACAGGCTTCCAAATTACAGACGTATAAGATTCTGGTGTCGTGGAAGAGAGGCTAGTCTCAAATCCACTGGACTGAGTACTAGGGACATAGCGTGCCATATTTCTCAGTCGGCTGGAATCCAGACAGTGCAGGGCACTGATTTATGACTGTGAGCCGTCTAAAAGAGAGACGGCAAGAACAGATGAACTGTGAGTAGTCGGACCGGCTACAAGAACAGAGGAAAGTCCTGTGAGTTCAAAAGCACCCCTTACTGAGACACACAGCTGAGAGTGAAGCTGTAACACACACACATATTGAGCGCTCATATTATGGGTAATGCATGAATGAGAAATGTGGATGAGTGCCAGGGACGTGTGAGCTGAAGCAGCAGCACTGCTGGAAACCTAACCGGTGTTAACGTAAAGCAGTGGTCTGTTGAAGTAGGTTCACTCACAAACTGGATTAGTTGTTTTTTCTGATGTGTACATAGTTTGGTAGATGACATAAAAACATTGTAACTGCAGTTTTGTAAATTTGAATTTAAACTATAGTTTTGTAATACCTACGTGACTACGAGATTAAGACTTTAATGACTGACGACATGGACTTAAGTGTGCACAGAGACATGACTGACGATGGGTGGGGTCCGCACAGCCCACTAAAGACGGTAGAAGAACAGCTGACGGTCTTAGGTGAAATACTGAAACAGACGTATGACTCTAAGACTGTAGCGGCAGAAGCGATTCTTATGAAGGATGCTGTTGATGAGGGTGTAAATCACCTCATGAGGGGAAAGCCCAAAGTAAACAAAGGGAAAACAGAAAAGAGTAGCGACCCTCCCCCCTACACACAATCTAATATACTCCCCAGTGCACCATCTAGTGACCAGGCGGTTGGACTGTATCCAATTTTGGGGATAACTCCAAATCTGTTATGGACTCTAAATTGTCCATAACAGAATAACCAGCCACTGTAGAGGCTGGAACTGAGGACAGCTCCCACAGGTCTGAAGTTAGCAGTGTGTCAGCAGGATCTCCTGGTACTATCTGTAGTGCTCGAGAGGGGTCACCAGTGGCCCAACCTTTTCAGCTGAGGCAAGAGAGAGAAGCTGCAGCAGCTCGAGTTCAGGAGGCCAGAGCAGGGAACAGAGACAGTAGGAATAAGATTATACAGGAAAATGCAGACAGGATGCGACAGGTTGAGGAAGAGGTAAGGAGCTTACAGGATGTAGTAGCTAGAGAAATAGCATCTAGTCCACCGCGTGGAGAGGTAAGTCTCCAAGCGGAGGGTGTATGGCTTAACGGACCACAGGAAGGGAGACCAGTTGATGTGCAGATGCAGGCTGAGGGTGAGTGGTCCTTGGCAGAATTAGAGGAGCTTGAAAAACTAAAAAGACAAGAGGAGCAGGATAGACAGCAAAGTAAGACTATAGAACAACACAGAGCTGACGCACCTAGATTACATCACATGAGCACAAGATCACGAGGACAAGATTACACACAGACATCTCTTCAGTGTCCGTTGACACAATTTGGCCTTCACACAAAATACCGTCCATTCCCTCTAGGGGACATTCAGGCATTGGTGGATAAATTACCACCCGTTGCTGAAGGAGGTACAATGTGGCTGAGTCAATTAGATAGTCTCACTGCAGGACACACGCTTGCTTTGGGAGATTTTCGGGCTGTGCTTGCCAGGTGCCTCACAGGGTCAGAAGTGAGAGATATAGAAGCAGATGCGGATACTGTCAAGATAAGCGCTAACATTCCTTTCACCCGAGTCAGCACTGAAATAGGCCAGGCAATGAGAGCTAAATATCCTTTACCTAGTGGAGCAGCCTGCCCCACCTTGAAATGGGATCTGAAACAGAGTCCAAGAGAATATATTAATCAAAGCAAAGACGCATGGATTAGACACACAGGTTGTCATCCAGGCAAATCAGGCATTCAGAGGGTGTGGTACAGGACCGCCGTCCTAAACGGGGTCCCGGAGAATGTGAAAAAAGCCATGGAAGGCAACCCAGACATGGCAGATTGTGATTCCAGTGTGTGGGAGAGACATCTAGTGCATCATTTGACTCGTGCCCAGGATGCAGCACACACAGAAAGTAAGGATGTACAGGAATTACAGACTCAATTGTTAAAAATGCAACTGGCTGAGGCCAGACAAAAAGCTAATGACAAAAAGAAAGACAAAATTAATAAAGTCATGGTGGCCACTGAGGGCCCCACTTCACCGCCTGACACACCTTGGGTGCCACAGCCACCTTATCCTAATAATGATCAGCCGCCCACAGGGTCCTACAGGGGCAAGGGACCAGGGAGAGGCAGCTGGGGAGGCCGGCGCGGAAGGGGTAGACCGCCTAGGGGACAGCTGAGGGGAGACTTTAGTCGTGACCGCTGCTACTACTGCGAGGAGCTCGGACACTGGACAAAGGACTGTCCATACATTATGGGGCAGTACAGCCGAGAGGGACAGCACAGTCGAGGGCGTGCAGCATTTGGTCCACAAAGGGCTTCTTTCCGCCCCGCTGGAGCTCCATGGAAGGGGCAGTTTCCTGTTTCCGGCTGGGAACAGGAAGGGGATAGTACCTCCCGACAATGACACTCCCCACAGAGCAGCTCTGATGACATCGTTACGGCAGATCCGATGTTGTCTATGCGAGTAGAAGATGAGACACTGCCTTTTTTGGTAGACACAGGGGCCACCTGTTCTACTCTGATTCATACATCTTCTAAGAAACTGTCAAATGACTCTATCACAGTGATGGGCTTCTCTGGGGAGAAACAGACTCTGCCTATAACCACTCCAATGACTGCTCAGCTGGGACATCAGACACTGTTTTGTATGTTCACCCACAGTGCCTCTGAATATACTGGGGAGAGACTTGCAGATTAAGCTTGGAGCATCTATTTTGTGCAGCCCTGACGGGTTGACAGTGACACTGCCGGACGGCACCATGTTCCACTGTAATGCCTCTGACACAGGTGGACAGTATCTTGTGAGACCTGTAGCTGACCCTTGTGCGGACATCTACTGGGGTCTGTTACATGCAGAAACACCACACGACCCGGGAATCCTCTCTGCTTACCTGCAGTGGAAGCCCTGGATAGCCCAGCTCGAGCCATATGTCTCTCCCCCTGACCCCCCTCATGTGACTTTGTTTTATGACAGGCGGCAAACTGATTGGTATCATGATAACTTCACATGCTCCCTAGAGGAGAAAAACTGGTTGATTTCAGTTCGAGATATTTTTGTGGCACCTGAGGGCGTAGCAGCTGGTGTGGATCTTACACGAGAACAACAGGCTTGGTACATGATGAGTGAAGAGGACTATCCTCATGTCTCATTAGCTGTACATCCAAAACATCAGGCAAAAGAATTAGGTGGCATGGTTAAACGTGCCATAGCTCAAACAGATTGGCAACCTACACCTATAGCACAAATCATGTACTCTCCATCTGCCAAAGCATATAGAATACATGTTTCAGCTACTAACACTGTCACATTAGCACACGAACAGCTGTCCAGACATCATGGAAGAGAAAAAACAGATCACCCTCTTGCTCAGGCTTTGATTAATGACTTGCCGACACATTTATGGGCAGAGGGCCCCACTGATGTGGGCTTAGTGAACTGTGAGCCTGTGACATTCCAGGTTAACACATCTGAACCTTTGTGGATTCGACAATATCCTCACAAACCAGCGGCTGAAGCCGGCATTGCAGACACTATTGAAGGGCTGATTCAAAGTGGTGTTCTGGAACCTTCCCACTCAGACTGGAACACTCCCATCCTACCAGTAGAGAAGAAGGGCACAGGTAAATTTCGTATGGCACACGATCTGCGAAATATCAATTCTATTGTGATTACACCCACAGTGCCAGTCCCTAACCCTTATGTAGCACTGGCACAACTTGATCCCTCACAAGCCTGGTTCACGTGCATAGATTTGGCCAATGCTTTCTTTTGTCTTCCGCTGGCTGATGAATGTAGAGACATCTTTTCATTTACGTATCAGGGCGTGCAGTATCGTTATACCAGGTTACCACAGGGTTTTTCACTCTCTCCTGGCATTTTCAATCAAGTTCTAAAAAAGGTCCTTAGCAAATGCACTCTTCCTGAAAATGCTACACTTACTCAGTATGTTGATGATCTTCTCATC
The DNA here is from genome assembly GCF_900634625.1 of Parambassis ranga. Taxonomy (NCBI): domain Eukaryota; kingdom Metazoa; phylum Chordata; class Actinopteri; family Ambassidae; genus Parambassis; species Parambassis ranga. The sequence goes on along the minus strand of NC_041023.1, from coordinate 2,991,077 downwards.
GCAGCTCCAACGGCAGCAGCCTGCCTGGAGGCCACAAAAGTTGTTTTGCAACATTTGGCTACGACTGGGTTTAAGGTCAGTAAATCTAAACTCCAGTTGGTGAGAAAACAAGTTGCGTTTCTGGGACGCATGGTTTCTCAAAAGGGGGTAAGCATGTCACCCTCACATAAATCTATTATTTTACATCATCCACGTCCGGACACAGTGAAAGACATGCTTTCATTTCTTGGATTGACTGGCTACAGTAGAAACTATGTTGCAAACTACACTGGTCTCATACAGCCACTTAGAGACCTAGTCAGAGAACATGGCATGCGTAATTTAACAGCCCGCCTAAATTGGACACAGGAGGCTGAACGCTCTTTCATTGAACTGAAACAATCTTTGGCTACAGCAGCAGAACTAGCCACACCAGACTACACTTTACCATTCTATTTAGATGTCTCTGGAACAGATACCTGTGCGAACGGCATCCTGTTCCAGAGAAAAGGGGGAGAGAGACTAATACTGATGTATATCAGTGTCCTCTTAGACAACATGGAAAAACGACACCCTCAGTGCACACAACACGCAGCAGGAATAGCTAAGCTAATTCAGAAAACTGAACACATGGTCATGGGACACCAGCTGTATGTACTCACAACACATAGTGTAGTCGCATATGTAAACTCAGAGACATTCACACTCACCCCACTGAGACAGAGGAGGATGAGCAAGATTTTGGAAGCACCAAACATTACCTTCACACATGATGGTATAAACATGGCAGAGCAGATAGGAGCCGGAGAGCCACACACATGTGCAGAGAGGGTAACCAGAGATGAAAAAGTCAGAATGGATTTACAGGCCACACCACTAACAGAGGCTAGAAATCTGTTCACAGACGGGTGCTGTTTCAGACATGACACAGAAGGACTCAGAGCAGCATACGCAGTTGTTGAAGACACACGGGAAGAGATGAGAACACTAAAAGCAGAAAGACTGGAGGGACAGCAGTCAGCACAGAGAGCAGAGGTGAGAGCAGTGATTGAAGCACTTAAAATAGGGGAAGGACAACACATCAATGTTTTCACTGATTCAGCATATGCAGCAGGAGCAGTACATGTGGAGTTGGGCCAGTGGCTGAGAGTAGGATTTCTCACTGCAGATAACAAACCCATAAAACATGAGGCAGAAATGAGAGAACTTGCAGAGGTCCTGTTGTTGCCTAGCAAGGTAGCTGTAATAAAATGCAAAGGTCATGGAACAGGCGCTGACAGGATCACCAGAGGAAATAATGCAGCAGATCAGGCAGCAAAGCAGGCGGCAGGATATGTTGAGCAGATGATTTTGATGTGTTCAGAAACTGACTTACCTCCCCCTGTTGACTGGAATGACTTAATACAACTACAAAACAAAGCCTCTCCACAGGAAAAGACTTTGTGGAAAGCGAGGGGGGCAACTGACACAGGAGGAGTATGGAGGGGACCGGACGGACGACCCATACTGCCACCTGGATTGAGACAAACTGCCATGGAAGAAGCACATGGGGTAGGCCATGTGGGGCTAGCTCAGATGTTAAGAAATCTGGAGCAGTGGTGGCACCCGTACATGAAAGATATGGCTCAGTATTTAATTCGAACATGTGATCAGTGTATTAAATACAATCCGAGACCAACCATCAAACCAGAAGCAGGACACTACCCACTAGAGGCCAAGACGGGCAAGGAAATCATCATTGACTATACTGACATGATTAACTCTGTGAGGGGATTCAGATACATTTTGATGTGTGTTGATGCATATTCAGGATGGCCAGAAGCCTGTCCTGCTAAAAAGGAGGACAGTAAAACTGTCATTAAATTTCTGATTAACACCTACATCCCTAGACATGGTTTTCCTGAAAAAATCAGATCTGACAATGGAACACATTTCAAAAACAAAGACCTCCAGCAGGTGGAGGCTATGTTGGGACTGAAGCATGCTTTTGGTACTGTTTATCATCCACAGTCTCAAGGAAAGGTGGAAAGGATGAATCAAACCCTCAAAAACAAATTGGGCAAAATCTGTGCACAGACAAAAATGAATTGGTTGGATGCATTACCTTTAGCTCTAATGTCTATTAGAAGCTCAGTAAATCAATCTACTGGACTGACACCACATGAGTTACAAACAGGAAGAGCTTTTCCAGGACCACATTCAAAACTACCTTTGATGCAAAATGATGATCAAAAGTTAACCTCTAAAGCTTATTTCCACAAACTGCAGGGTTTGGTGTCTACTTTTTCCCGGCAGGTGAAGAACCGATATCCCACAGCTACCAGCGGGGCTCCGCCTGAGGCTGAGTGGGTACTCCTGAGGGTCATCAAAAGGAAGTGGTCGGAGCCAAGGTGGACAGGTCCCTATCAGGTGACGGAACGCACCTCACACGCAGTTCGGTTGAGAGGAAAGGGGGACACCTGGTTCCACTGGAGCCAGTGCGCAGCTGCAGAGGAGCCTCAACGATCTCTAAAGGACGTCCACGCTGATCTGAGGGCGCAGAAGTCTGAATCGGCTGATTCAGATACGGATCCTGTCACAAAAGGGGCAGAATAATCCCCTGACAGGAATCCAGGATCCCGGGTAGTCTAACCCCAGGGATCCGAAGAAAGAAGACACATCCTGAGGACCAGAGAACCAGGCGGGGCGTTGGACGACGAGGCAGACGGACAGGAACACATACATGAACTGATAAAAACACAATTTTGTACATTCTAACTGACAATTGTCATTACATTTGAGCTGTTAGGAGTATCTGGGGGCGGGAACGGTGAAAGACCGACCGATTAAAATACCCCCACATACTATGATGTATAATATGTTATACCCTCCTTCTACTTGTTTTCTTGTTGGGATAACCATATTAGGGTTGTTCATAGTTTGTTTGATCTTCTGGTTACACTGCGAGTTCCCTGGACAGAGGTGTAATACTACATATTAATGTTATATTAATTTTTATACTGATCTACTCGTTACTTATATTACTTTTATATTATCCTATTGGTTATAATCATGGTTGTGGTTCTATTCCTCCTGACTGTCTATGTGTTGTTACAGATGGGTCAACACACTGTACTATTCGATCCATGCACTAACCCCACTACTACTTCCCGACGCACTGAATGGCATCAGGTATTTTGGTTTTGTTACACAGGAAAAATTGATGCACTGATTATCATCCCACGTACTAGCCTGACCAACCCTCAGCATGGCTCTGCTCAGAGGTGGCAGGGTTATCGCATGTACTTAGATGCAGTATCAGCTCCTCGACCAGGCCATAACGATTGGGGAAATGTCTTCGCTACCACAGCAGGTTGGTCTTCAAGGTCATATGGTTATGCAGGGGCTGCACAGCGTTGGAAGAAGGTGCTTAGAAATTTCACTGTGAATAATAAAATGATGTCATTTAGGCTAAATACAACCTTGTTTGATCTACCCCACGTACTGCCTACGACAAGGCACCCCCTACCCTATTGGGTAGGTCAGAATGGCACATGGTTCCTTGTCTGTGCTGTGTTTGCAGGGCATGACCCCTGTTGGAAGGTGGGATTTTGGCGAACACATAGTCTGCCTAATACAACCACCTCCACAATCCCAGAGAGTTCAGCAGTGCAGGGGAGCTTAGTGACAGGTAAGAATAATGCTAATTCAGGAGGGGTTGTTATTGTATCAGGAACAGAAGGTTTGTCTACTGATCAATGGTTTCAGGTTGCTACAGGAGTCACTGGCTACAGGAATAATTGGCTTTTATTAGCTGAACAGTCAGCTAATGCATCCCAAGTTGATTGTGTGGTCTGCTTGGGACCCAGACCTTTGTTACAGGTGGTGCCAGCTTCTCTGACCACCGACTGTTTTATACCAGTTATGACTCACTTGGTTCCCCCTAAAAAATGCATGGAGTGGGATGTTATATTCCCCATCACCAAGCCATCTGAGAAAAATCCTGTGTTTTCCACAAATGTGGCCCCTGGAGATTTTTCTTGTGTAAACCTTACTGGTACAGGTGCAAGCTTAGGACGGATTAACGAGACCTGGTGCAACTACACTTATCAGATGACGGGTATGTTTTCGCCAGTGTTGCGTGCTGACATCTGGTGGTGGTGTGGGGGCGTGCGTCTTTTTGACCGCCTGCCCGCCAGAGTTACTGGTTTGTGTGGTTTGATTTCTCTTTTACTGCCAGTATCCATGTTTCCTATGTCAGCTGATCAATTACTCCAAGCAGCAGCTGATTCCGGGAATCCTGGGCTTTTGCTGACTCGTCAAAAAAGATCTTTTTCGTGGTTGAATCAGGACGACCCGACTTATATTGATGCGATTGGGGTTCCACGGGGCGTTCCTGACGAATATAAATTGGTTGATCAAGTTGCTGCAGGCTTTGAATCTGCGCTTTGTTGGTGGTGCACTATTAACAAGAATGTTGACCGCATTAATTATGTACATTACAACGTGCAGCGACTAGGCAATTGGACTCAGAGTGGGTTTGAAGCAGTGCATGGGCAATTGGCTGCCACATCTTTGATGGCGTTCCAGAACAGAATCGCAGTTGACATGTTGTTAGCCAAAGAGGGAGGTGTGTGTGCTATCTTTGGTGAGCAATGCTGTACTTTCATTCCTAATAATACGGCCCCTGATGGGACATTAACTAAAGCTTTGGAGGGACTCAGAGCACTTAATGCTAAAATGAAGGAACACTCGGGGGTGGACACCTCCATGTGGGATAGCTGGATGGAGGCCTTTGGTAGGTATAAATCATTGGCTTCTTCCCTTTTGTTGTCACTGGTAGTGTTTGTAGCCACACTTACGGTGTGTGGTTGTTGTTGTCTACCGTGTCTTAGAGCTTTGTTTATCAGATTAATTACCACAGCTTTGCCACCTTCCTCGAAGGATCAGGTCAACATGTTTCCTCTCTTGGCTATGGAAGACCCTGAGGATGGTGAGGACGATTTGAATGATCACTAACTTTTCACTAACTTTTTATAGGCTTTGAACACATGTTTACTGTTTGATTGCACATGATTTTTACTTATATTTTTGATACATATAACCTTTGTCACGGTTTTCTTTGGGTGTTGGACTCTAGTAGAGTCCAAAAGGGGGAATTGTGAAGTATATAAGGTAATTTACGCACTGACATGTACTCGATTATATATGCTTACACTTTGGGAAAAACACATCTATAACTCTTATAGAGAGTTAGGGAGGAACTCTCTGATGCGGTGAAGGCCGAAGCACTAGGAGGTACAGATGTAACATAATTCATCCAACATAGAAGGGGCAAAGTATTTCATAGTCATAAATATGTTAGACCAATTATTATAATTAGTAGGTGGAGATAAAGGGGCAACATGTCCCAATATGGGAATACCTACGAGGGTCTTGACAAATGGTTTATCTATTATGCAAATGTATCTCACTTTCAATAAAACTAGCCTGTGTCCAGGAAGGGGCAGAAACACTTATGGAGGAGGGTGAAGCAGACTGAAAGGCCTGTGTTCACTAAGTGTATTCTCCCTTTGCAAAGGCGAAACTATACATCAAGTGTATTGTCTTTCATTCAATGTTCTGATTTTAGAAGACGGAGTCTGGCAATCCGGGGTGACCAGGGAAGGTCACGACACAGGACACACACACGGTGCCGGGCAGCAGACTCGGGCAGACACCTGCTCCCTTGTCTGGACTTGTTGTGAACAGGTGAGGAAAAGCTCAACCGCTGTGACAAGCTAAACACAACAACACAATTCCTCTGGGAGCGAGAAGAGAGGAGAAAGAGCAAGAGAAGGAGGGAGGAAAAAAAAAAAAAAAGAGAGGAGAGACGCCAGCTGGGATGCAGGTGGTCACTGATTCTGTGTTATTCAGCCTCATGATGACGGCTGAAGGAGAGAAACAATGAGGGGAGAAAAAAGGAAGCGGCTGACAGCGAGGGAGACGTGGAGGTCAGCAGTCAGCAGGTAAATCCTGCAGGGAATGAAGAGATTGACACATCCAGTGGAGTCTATCTGTGTCAATCTCTGCAGCCCAGACTGAGTGACCTCATGATCGACATCGAGTCCTTTTCTGATTACTGACTGAATGTAGGCTGGCTGTTCCAAATCAGTCTGTGGCAAAGTCGCAATCACTCACCAATTAAATCTCAGCAGCGTTTGTCAGAATAAAAAAAATGACTGACACGTTTTTAACCAGGCGTGACAGATGGTTCGGTACATCTGATAAGTCTGTTAAGAAAAGTGCAGAAAATTAAAAAAGGAAAACTTTGCAGGTGATTGGATAAACCATCTGTCAATCATCATCACCAGAGACTACCTGACCAATGTCCTCATGTAAACAACAAGGAGTGAGGGACTGCAAGATCGTGAAACATTAAATATCTCATGGAATAAACGTCAACACTGTTATGCTAGCCCTGTGACTGGTGACCCCTGCCCATCGTCAGCTGATCCAGGCTCCAGCTGGCTTAAGAGAATAAATGAACAGAAGACTAACATTAGACTACAGCTGTCAGACAACACAAAATTAAAGGTGTCATAGTTTCAGACTGAAGCCAATGAAGCCCTTCTGTCAGTCACACATGAAGCTGAGAGCGCACGCCGTTCTATGTGAGACGTGCCATGGCTGCCCAGGTGCAGGTGCATTTAGGGATGTCCCGATCAGGTTTTTTTGCCCTCGAGTCCAAGTCATTTGATTTTGAGTATCTGCCGATACCGAGTCCCGATCCAATCCTAGCAAAACGTGTGTGTGTGTGTGTGTGTGTGGCGCCACGCTAGGAAATTTCACACACGCAGCAGCTCATCGAGCTCTCGAACCACGACCTCTCGCACCAAAAGCGACTGTCATACCCCTACACTACAAGACACAGAGCCACCCTGCACAGAAGGCGTTAACTTTGAGAGTCCTAATAAATATATTAGAGTCCTGATCGGGAGGTAATGTCTGATTCCGATCGAGTCTGAAATCACGTAATCGGGCCCGATTTCCGATCACGTGATCGGATCGGGACATCCCTAGGTGCATTCATACTTAATATGCATGTATTTGAATGCATCTGTATTGTTAAGGAAAGGGTTAAACTGCATGTTTCACTGTCAGTATCATGAACACACACATCAGCATGGTGTGGATGAGACAAACAGTTGATGGTAAATTACTGCATGTGTGAGAGGGGCTCTAACCTGGAACCTCTTCTCAAACCAAAGTGCAGGATCAGCTCATGCAGGGTGTGGAAGTGGATGAACCAATCAGAGCAATCAATCACTCCAACAACAGTTTGAAAGTGAATGAGGTCAGAGGAAGAACTGCAGTCAGTGTGGGATTGTGGTGTGAGTAGCTGAGTTGAAGTGTTAACAACAAACTGGAGAGTTTCTCCAGCAGACACATTTCACTGGGAGGCTTTCTGCTCAGATCTCTGCATGCAGAAATAACTCGTGTTTGACTTGGACCTTGCTTTGTGTGTATGATTAGCTTCCTGACACTCGGTGTGTCTTCTCTGTACTAACTGTGAACTCCTGTTCCAGTTTACCTTGCGCTCAGTGTCATCTGTGATGTTCCTCGTAATGCATCACTGCCAATTAACCGAGTCAGACTCTGTTTGCGCCCGTTGTAGTTGGCACATCAAGACCACGCTGAGTTTAATTGTCTTTTTGAAACCTGAAACCGCTCGCGTCCGACTCATCCTCTCTGATACAGTTTCAACTGCTCCATCAGGCTTTAATCCAGCTCCTTCGGGAGCTGCAGTAGGTGCTCAAAGTATAGAAGTGTCCAAGTTAGAAGAAGAGTTCTGGCTCACAGCCGGACCACCTGCTACACTGAGCACTGCAATGAAAGCGGTTACACAAACACTCTGCTTTTGTTCTCTGACTGTTCTCTGCAAAACAACAATGTTTCATCTTAACAACATCCACACAACACTCTAAATGTTTAATGTCGCCTTGGACCAGAGACTGTATAAGGATGAGTGGCAAAACAGCTCCCAAAACAGCTCCCCAAAGGTGGGGACAAAGTACCTTGTTAGCCCCATGGCGGCTGGCTGCAGTGCAGGTCATTACCATTGACAGTAAAAACTATGGACAGAGCCTCCGTGACGTCACCCGTTTGTTTCTGAAGAGCCGTTTTGAGTCTCAGTGGGAGGTTCCGGGACGTGATGACCGCCGCCATGTTGGCAGCGTCACGTCAACTAAAACTCCGAATATGGACAAAGAGGGGGAGCACGAGCGAGGTTTAGGGGGGGCGGGCGATCGTGGAAGCAGGAAACTCACGCTGTGATACGTCAACCGTCTGTCACTCAAGCGGCAACGCCCATAATTAGGCGTAATTTTAAGTCCGAATACAATTGAAACGAGTGAGTTGTAAAAAAATTCACCCCCCGTACAATTGACACTAGAAGAGAACCTATCATCTGAGACCAGAGTGGTTTTTTGTACCAGGCCGTAAACATGTTCTTTTCTGCTGTGAAATCGGCCATTTTAACATGGGAGTCTATGGGAAATTACTCGCTTTTGGAGCCAGCCCCCAGCTGTTGCAGCGTGAATTACAAGTTTTGACACTTCCGCATGGGCTTCCACTTTGAGCCCCGAAGGTTGGCGCTTGGTCATTACCCTGCCTCCCTGTGTAAGTGGATGAAGCAATGACCCAACTAAGAACTAGTTTCTCTGGGTTCTCCGGCTTCCTTCCACCTACCAAAGGTGTGCATGTCCAGGGCGTACCCCCACCTCCCGTGTCCCCATGTAGTACAGGACTAGGCAGGTTCAGAAAGTGGATGGAAGGGGGAAGGCGGAGCCGAGTTGTCCACCTGACATACAGTCAATGGTTTGGACGCTCTGTTGGTTTAAACAGCTTACACAAAACTGACTTAATGTCCAGCATGAGTACACATTCTGACACTGATGAATGGACGCACCGTAGCGATGACCTTTAGGGGCAATTCTTTACATTTTCTATAGATTTACACAGCAATTCAGGCTGAACGGGCCTCTCCACCAGCTTTACTCATTAGGAGGAAGTGAATGTTAGTTTATCTTGGATTTTGTTCCACTGCGTACTAATTAAGTGCAGCATCCTACTGGTGTTAACCAGCTGGACTGTAAAAGCCACAGGGTTTGTAGTTGCTGGTAATCACCAACTGTTTTGATCACAGACTGTTCAGCTTCTCGTGGCAACAGGAATACATTTTTAATCACACATCTGGCTGTGTCCCTGTCAGCTTGTCTTTCTAAAGAGATGTGAATGTCAGCTGCTGCCATTGTCCTTCTCTTGTTTGTTTATATGCAAAAACAAAACGTCCCGGACCTGCACCTCTACACAAAACCTGCACCTCCATTTTCCTGCAGAACGACAGCACATTTATATGTAGTTTGACATCTGTGAAGGGTGTTTCATTAAGTATTTATAGCTAATTGTGGCTGTTAACTATATGATGTGAGGACCCTGGTTGTAAAGTGGCGCGTTAAATGGAAAGGACAAGAGGAAACCTGCGTGACTGAAGTTCACACATGGTTTGGCACACTTCCTTTTTGTTTCAAAGCTTCTCCTTCTTCCTCTCTAACTGCAGAATAAGCGCACTTTTTGGCTGCAGATCATTCGTGCCTGACATGTGACATCATTTTACTTGACGTTTCTATGAATAAATGGGAAAAAAAAGACGAATACTGCGCCTGTAACTTGGCTGGCTGAGGGACATTTAAGAGCAGCTGAGGTGACTGAACGGAGAAGAAAGCGAGAAACATGCACACACACAGTGAGTAATATCCTGAGGTCGATTACATTAGAACAAACGTAACTATCAGAAAAATATCAATAAGATTAAGAGCAGATCACAGATATCTCTGAGATCAGAGACGGACAGATTTAATCTGAGAGACGGTCTTCTTCATCTTTATCTGTCAGATCACATTATCATACATGCAGATAAATAAGGAGCTACAATGTCCATCAGTACAAAATATAATCCCAAAACATTACTGTCATATTATGTGCAGAGATTACCTGACTGCATTAGCTATGCAAAGTGACCTTAAAAGCGCTGTGAACAGGAGGGAGGTGGAGGAAGGCAGGGGGGGAGGAAAGGGAAGAGGAGGGGGGTTACCTGTGTACCCAATGAAGACAGCAGAAGTGCTTTTTACATGACTTAAGCTTTTTACATGACAGTTTAAATGAAAAATTCCCCTCCGGAGCGAGACGCCCTCATCTTTTAAAATGCCGTGATGTGGCCGAGGTCCCTGTCTGAGCCGCCTGTGCCAAAAAAACAAATTGCTGCCATTGCAACTTGATGAGGAGGCAGGGTGAGGCGGCAGTTAACGCACCTTTTCATTACTCAACGTCTCTGACAGCTCATCTGCCCCATGTTAAAAATCCCTCCTTCAAAAGGCCTGAGGGGCTGAGTCAGGCAGCTTGAACACTGACAGACAGGGAGAGGGGGGTGCAGGGATGTGACGGTCTTTATTTAGAGACATATAAAATCTTATCACATTCAAAAATCTCAGATTAACAGAAATTAGCAGTATTTATCATCCACACCATATGCACAAAACTTCAGCGGTGGTCTGAGCTCAGAGGAGGAAAAGTCCTGAGGGTCATCCAATAACATAAAGGATTGTTACTGATTATTCTGCCCACTCGTCCTCACTAAACCTTGTGACTGTCACGACAAACTGCTGTGACCATGGCGACTGTTAAGAGATTTAAAATCTCAGCGATAAGCCCTCCACTCTGTCATCTATGACCCACAACAAGCCTGAGTTTTTTGACCTTCTTTCTGCTTTTTAATAAAAGTTCTGCTAACAGAGTTCTAACAACTCATCTGTACCAACTGCAGGTGCAAACATGTGAATAAGAGGAGGAGAAAAGAGAGTCACAGAAACACGAAAAAAAACCCCAAAAAACCTGATCGGACCTATCAGACGAGCCCTGCTGCAGGTGATTACACCTCAGCAGGTCAGCTGGGGTGTTCACATCTGTAGACAAATGTCCTCGGGGGTGGGGAACCATGAGCAGCGCCGATAAAAAACATCATCACCAAATCATCACCTTTGCTGCAAAAGCTGAGAGACGGAGATGACAGGGCCTCCGGAGGTGAAGGAACAGCAAGTACAGGCTGCACAGCAACACCTGACAACAAGTACTGATCAGGACTTTCTGCAGATTCAGGCCTTCGGTGCAAGTTTAAACACTCAGAAAGGCCATACAGTGAGCTGTAATACCTCAGTTATAACAACGTCAGCCATCTTGCTTTTAATAAAATTAGGAAAAACATGACGTTTAATTCCTGGAGATGTTTCCTCCATGCGGGTGATGGAACAGATGGGAAACGTAATGATCTGCACGCTGCTGCATGAGTCAGGAAGCTAAAGTGTTAAAGTTGAAAACATAGTGACAACGGAAGATCATCAGCTACAGTGACTCCACCAACACATGAGCACGGCCCTTCCCCTGTGCGATCTCCTCCTCCGTACTGTTCTAATTTAACATGTCTTCTCCTATCCCTGGAAGCAAACTACTGTGAAGCCTCTACAGGAAGTGCAGAGTAGCATCAGCAACAAGAAACAAGTCAGTTTGAATTAAGAGACTAAAAACTAATTTAGAGCAGCAGAGTGACAGATACGGTGCAACAGTGTTGTCCTCGTACATAATTTAGAAATGATGAATTCAGAGCGTGCATTGTTTTCTCTTTTCTTCCTGATTTATTTATAGACAGATCTGCTACCTGTTTGAATCCAGCATTTATCTGTCTGTATCTTTAAGGAATTGTTAAAAAAAAAATCACAATCAGGTAAAGATCCGCTCGGGTCGAGAAAGTCCGGACCCACAGCTTTTGATGTATGTGCCAACCCACGTATTATTAACACATCCTCATGAAAACACCCACCCACACCACCGCCTCTGTGTAATCTCTGCATCTGCGAAATCCCTTCAAAATTGTACACATGTACACAGAAGAGACACAAACACGTACAGAGCGTGCTGATGTAAAATCCTCACGGTGAATTAGGCAGTTCACCCTGAAGGCACAGCTGCACGCCTCACAACTCCACACTCTTTTCTTCCACAGCAGTGAGTGGGTTCAGAAAAGAAGAAGAAGAAGAAGAAGAAAAACTCTTTACTAAATCCAATTTTTTCTCTCGACCTTGCTGAACTGCTCTTCATTCACTCAGCAGGGTCTAAATCACACACACACACACACACACACAGAAATTAACAGATTAACATCATATCAGAAGCAGACGGACGGATGGAAGGAAGCAGATCGACTGACTGCCACTCATGTGAAGTCAGCTGTGGCCATTTTAACATCTCCATAAGAAGCGAGTGAGAGGATGCAGCTGAGTAAAATGAGCAGATATTCACCCTTCAGTGGAACGCAGGCGGTGGACAGCGGACAGCGAGGGGTGTGTTCGTCCCTCCTGTGGGTTCTGCCTTGTTTTCTGCTGTAACTCTAAGGCCCCGTTCACACTGGAGAAAATCATTCCAGCTAGAGTAGGATTGAGCCCAGACAGCCTTTAAGCTGGATGCGTTCAGACCTATTTTCAAATCTGGCTAGCACACAGTTGTGTCCGCACTCAATCCGGCTTCATCCAGCGTGTTTGCTGTTCTCCAAACCACTAGGTGGCGCCTCGTAATATGGCTAATAATGTGGCTAGCCGGATTCGCTAGCCACATTTGCGTTCACACCTGAGCCACATTTGAGCCAATCCTGCTAGATCCACCTCTCGAGGGTGGATCTAGCCGGCTTGAAATCAAACTGGATTCAGCCGGATTGGAGGTGTTCACACTCGGAAAAAAACACATCTGGATTGATCTGGATGCGGCCAAATCCTGCTTAAGCCACATTTTTTTCCCCAGTGTGAACGGGGCCTAATTGGCCTTTTATTGTGAGTGTTGAACAAAAATAAAACTGACAATGGTGCACTTCTGCGATTTATGCCTCAGCTGATGGATGAAAGTCAGATAAAAAGTGAAACTTTCCAAGTGTTGGTTTCAACACAGGGCTAAAGAAGCATCAGCACTGTGTACATTTTAAGCATGTAATTAACACAACCGCTGCCACATTGCTGCATATCTTCACTACAAGTAGAGACAGGCTGTAAAGCACAGCGTGTGTCACAGTGAGACCTGAAATTACACCTACACATAAAATGACTAGCAGCAGAAAATTACACAAATTAACTTTACAACTTGGCGATATTTGAAAGTAATTTAACTTGGAACAACTGTTGAATTCATTATTGACAAACATGAAAACAAGGTGGGACAACTGCAGCTGGAGGCACACTGATAATCAGCAGCAGCTGTAATGTTCAACTGCAGTTCCACCCACAGGCTCCGGAGGCTCCCTCCTAAAGCCTCACATGTTTAAATGTATATCTTTACAGCAGAAATAAACATGTTTACAGCCTCTATAGGTACGTTTCTTTTTAATAATTAACACGTTTGAAAGATTTTGGTACTAAACCAGGAGTTTAGAACTCAGAAGTTGCCAAAATAAAAACATGGACTTAAACATGGTTCATCCATGTTTATTGAATGGTACAATGGCTGCAGTGAGCATGACTGTGCTGTCAGATGCTCGGTGCACACACACACACACAGTGGATTCTCTAGGCACCTCATTCAGTGCATCAACATCAGCACCAGCATGGACACGAGTACTGCAGGAGACTCACGGCTGTGTTTATTTCAGTAACACTTCTCTGTAAAGTGACCTCTCCCCCACAGTGAAGACTAGACCAGCACTATTGTTGTTTAGCATCATATCTCATTTTTCTAATCTGCTCTGTTTAACGCTGTCAGGTTTATTTCTCTGCTTCTTTTTTGTCTTTTAGTTCCAGAAGGATAACTCCTCTTCACTTTGTTTGACTTTTCTTATAAGGCCAAGTGTAAATATGTGTAATCGGAGGGGGCCCTTAAGGGAGGTCTTCTACTTCTTCTGCTTGTATATGCATTCATTGTGTAAATTAACGCAGTCTCATAAGTTATTTAATTTTATTATGCCCCCTGATCATACGTCAGGTCAAGCTCATCGTGAAAAACTCGTCCACAAACACCTGGACGGCCTCCGTCTTCTCTGCGCCTCAGCTGGGTCAATTTTCTTCGAGGAAAAAAACAAAGCACACGAGCACCGAGTGATGCCGCCTGATCGGTATGCACACCACAGAAGAAGACGGCAAACAAATTTACCATGTTTACCAAACACGGCGAGGAAACTTGGAAAGGTGACAGTTTACGAGAACCAATAAACAAACTGCTGGAGATACCGCTTTGTTTACAAGTTCCTGTGAGCTGCCCGGGCGGTGTGAAGCTAAACACACACTGTGGTCTGAAACACGGAGAGTCACCCGGGCGATCCGAGCAGAGCGCCGCAAACCTCTTCACTCGTCTGAGAATAAATAACAGCTGCTTTCACAGCACACTGACAGCATGAATAAACAGCAGCTCTGCTGTGATGGACTGAAATTAATCTTTACTATTAACTCGTCTCAAGAAATAGATAATACGCGTGTTTAACATTTCCACTTGATATATTTCAGGCTGCAGAAAGAATGTAGCTGCGTTTCTTTGCTCGGAGCAAACACCTACACACAGCAATTATGTCCTCTCTTTTCTCTTTATGATGGCTGCCACGCTCATTAAATCACACAAAAACACAGTGTGGCACTGTATCGCCTCTGACATACTGTATTTACATCTGAATTTCTGAGCAGTTAACTGGCTTTGCTGCGTGATATTAACCCCTGAATTCCAGAAATGTAATCTTTAAAGCTCTGACAAAAAGTTCCTTGAAAACGGTTTGTATCCTTTACAAGTTAGACAAAGACGCAAGATGAGCAAGGACGACTATTAACTCAAGTCCTTTAAACAGTCTCCTTTTTTTTAAGATAAAGGCAGATCCATGTGGAAGGATTGTTGACGGGCGCAGACACAAACTGCAAATGTGTGAAGATAACAACAGCAGGATTAAAACTGGAAGTGGAAGCTGCTCTGAAATTATTTGCTAGATGTCGAGCGGCAGCAGTGAGGATTTCACTGAACCCGTTTGCTGTTTGTCAAGCGTGCATATACATCTGGGAAAAGGCCCAACAGCTTTCATACAGCAAAGCCTCCAATGTATCAAAATCACAGCAGAAGCAACAACATGAGCTAAATTGTTGAAATGCTGAGAGGAAGAATTAAAAAAAAAAAACAAAATCTGCAGCAGTGAAACAGAATTGAGTAAGAAGGGAAGATCATAGGAAATATTTGGCTGCAGTGAGAGCGAGGAGCGGGAGAGATTAGAGGATTAAACCTTCCTGGATGTTACTGATGGATCAAAGATGCCTATACACAAAGGTACGCTGTCCTGAAATGAAGAATGCTTATTACTCCCCAACTGATGCACATATATTCATTTTTTTATAGGTTTTCTGGGACTTTCTGCGGCCACGAGGTCACCAGACCGACTCGGAGCGCGGAACAGAGGAGAAGCTGACAGGCAGGAAATCTGAAGCTGTGTGGATTTCAGGAGATCAGCCTCTGTGGCTCAGTCCAATGTTTGACTTCAGAGGACGTCACCTCTGGAATAAAACTCTGAGCAGACGTACAGGACCAGTGGGAGAGGACGATTTCACATGTAAAGCCTCTCTGTACTTGTTTAGCTGCTATTACCATCTGTTAGTGGAACTAACAAATCCATAAATCCATAAAAGGTTAAATTCAGGTCTTAGCAAAAACTTTCACTGCAACAATTCATTTGAATGCTGGACTATTTTTACATGATTGTATTGGTTACATTTGTGCTCCTGGATGCTCCAGTGACAGCTGGATGAATATACTGCAGATGTGATGGAAAAAAGTCGAATTGTTCTCCTGAAAAAATGTGATTTTCTCCCCTTAAAGCCTCTCCGGGTAGAACAAACAGCAGCAGATATGGAAGTTTACCCTTGGACGCGTCATCAATATGAAGGAACCCACAAACAAATACAGGAGATACACTGCAAGAAGGGATGATCTGTTCACTGCCGGTTTCTCAGCTATACCTTCATTTAGATATAAATCTCTGTCATTCCTTCTCCACCGCCTGCCGGCATGCGTCAAATCCTCCCGGTACCTTATTTTAAAACCCAATTTCTTATTGTTTGCCGTCGCATCAACGCCACTCACACCATCAAAGACCACACTATAAACTCAGAACCAATTTCTTTTTAAATCCACCCTACTTTAATAATGCTCCGATTGAAAAATAACGTGTATGGGGCAAAGCAAGAGGATGTGGACTGGAATCAAGAAAAAAAAATGGAAAACAATGAACCAGACGTCCCTGCAGAGAGCATAATGACCGACAGACGCAGAGTGTTCGTTCAGCTGCAGATATGCTATGTGGTAAATACGCTTGTAACCCAGGTCCCATGTAGTTAACAGCTTAATACCATTGGACAGGTCCTGGGCTCATGTTTTAATGAAATTAAATGATGACCACCGCAACTGTATTTTAAAATGTAAAAAAATCCCTTTACAGGTTTTTATTCATTAAATAAAATGTTGAAATATGCCCTATGTAAATAAGAAGAATTTTCAACATATAATGCACAAGTCAACTTAAAATGACAAACTAGACCTGTTGGGCTAGGTCAGGGGTCGGCAACCTTCAGCATTAAAAGAGCCATTTGGGCCGGTTTCCCACTGAATAAAGCACACTCGGAGCCACAAACCCCTAAGTACTAATCTACACCTATCTGACCACTAAATTAAAGGTAATATTAATGTATATATAGGCCTAATATAGATAAATATAATATTTATCTGAACAAAAAATGCCAGTTTATATGTTATTTTGATTTCAGTGTGCCGTCATTCATGTCCTCCATGCTGTAGGCTACAGTAGTCAACCTGAATTATGAAACACGTCGTTCAGGGTCCGATATAAAAATATGTATTTTCAGAATAACAGCTTGTTTAATTATTTCTTTCTCCTCGTTAATGTGAGTTCTGCTCTGGAACTTCATTGCACAGCGTATCGTATCCATTTCAGGGCTGTAAGACGTCGCTTTGATTTTCACGAAGGACTGAGCTCTGATCTGTGAGGCTGGAGCGATGTTTACTTTTAATGTAGTTCATGATGGAAAACACCAGCTCGCACAAGTATGAGGATCCAAAGATCGACAGGACTCCAAATGCAAACTTTTCCATGTTCATATAAGTGTCAGGAATGTCATTCCATATATTGACAAAATATTAAAAGTTTTATTTTAATGTCATGAGAGCATCTCAATCTCCAAAGAAACAACTCTTACTATGAAAAAACTAAATGAATAAAATAAAATACATTTAAATTAAACGGCCATTATTTATTCACGTTATTATTATTTTTTTCCAAAAATGAGCTCGCTGCCTGGGAGCCACAACAGAGGGATGAAAGCCGGCTCCGGAGCCGCAGGTTGCCGACCCCTGGGCTAGGTAATTAAACTCTAGATACCCTGTTACCATTTTCTGGCATCATGCAAATCCAAAAAAAAACCTTCCCTTTCTATATTGCACAATAACATAAAATTGGATACCTTTCAGAATTTTTGATACAACTAAAATATAGATTAGCTCAAAACTGAGTATTTATACCTGTGGGCCCACACACTCATCTGAAACACACTTTAACCCGTAGCAGCCTGTTTATGAAGCTTGTTTGTGGTGGGGCCTAAAACCAAAATGGCCGCTTCACTTAAGTGAGCTTAAAATAAAAGTACTGCACAATCGGTTAGTACTCATGACTCCTGGTTTGTTAGTAGGGATAGAAGGGCAGCATGATGACGGCCTCAGGAGGGGAATGGCAGCGGCAGTCAAGTTCAATCACACACTGCGCAGCGGCGAGTCACAAACGAAGGACAAATACACAACAGCAGGGCCATCTGTTGGAAATCCGTCTCAACCTCTCCGGACGTCCACCTCCTTCGAGCATATCGTCAAAATGAGCCACACTATAAAACGCTACATCTTGTCCAACTTACATTGCTGGTTTTGCGCTTTACAGACATCATAAAGACTAAAGCTACGTCACATCGGCTAATTAGCAGAATATGCTACCGCTAGCTAGCATGTCGCTAACGTTGGTACACATCCAGCCTCCTCACACTGTAACAGTTAGATATAGCACATCATACATATAATATTCACCTCTTGCAGGTTACACAGCAGTTTATACCCAACGAGTAGTCGAGCTCCACAATAAACTGAAATGCTCCCCACACCATCACACCATGACGCTCTGTTTTTAGCTTTCAAGTCGGGTAACGTCTCTCTCCTGTCACGCACCACACAAACTTGCACCACTAACCCCGCCCCTTACACTGACTGCATTCTGATTGGCTTGTGAGCTCAATAACAGCCAAATACAACACAGGAAATGCAATGATAGACACACCAACAGGTAACAGGTTAGGCTGTACACGCCAACAATACTGTTTACTCTCTCCTTTCTTCTCAATTATGAACTTAATTGAACTCAACCCTTATATTTATCCTTTAACAGTAAATAGCCTATCCTCTTGAACAAAGCCTAGTTTATTCAATTTATACAGCACATATTTTAACTATCTTTTAATATTAAGAACTGTAATCCTTATAAACGTTTTACTGTTTTTTTTAAACTAGATTTTATGTACTGTACCCTATGTGAATTTTAAACTACACAGACAGTTATCTAAATTCTCGCTATCTGCACTAAAGCTGCAACACTGAGGCAGTGAATGGAGATTTGGACTCTTAGTCTGGAAACAGGAACAGTTTCAGGACATCTTCCACTGGTGTGTATATAAAAATGTCTGAATATGCTGATTATTGACCATGGACAATCAATCAATCATGGTGTCCATTTACTTGTGGTCACATAGTGTCAATAATGTGTGTAAATAACTGATTAGGGATTTTGAAGTATCTAATGCAGCAAAGGGTTCATTTAGGTCCTGTTCTGACATGTTGTGCAACAAGTGTGTGTATGACACAAGACTATCATTTTAAGATGGTATTTTTGTTGTTGTTGCAGGGTTTGTGCTAGAACACTGCAGACATGTGGCATTTTGTTTTGATATCCTCTTGCTACAGACAGAAGCTGTCCAGGCGCTTCTTTGCCATGATGTCTTCCCTGAAGCCCAATCAAAAAAAAAGGATGTTTAAACCCCTGCAGACAGAGACCAGCACGTCCTTTCATCAGCGGAACAGATGCAGAGAACGAAGTACTGCTGTAGACTAAGAAGAAGAAAGAGAGAGATGACTCAGGAACCTTGTTTACGTGAGAGAAGAAGCGTGTTGGGTGGGATAAAAGATAACAAGTCCTGATTTGTGCAGATGAAGGATGGTGGGAAAGAGAGAGAGAGAGAGAGAGGGCGTAATTAGGATGAAGATAGAAGGAGGTGATTCAAGAGAGACGAGCAGAGGAGATGCAGGAGGAACATCTTCAGTGCAGATTGCAGCTCAGCTCTGATGTGTGAAGCTGAGTGATGATGAGGAGCGTGAGTCACTGCACGGCCTTCTGTAACCTGCACGGCCCTCAGAGGCTGCAGGGACAGTTCCAGCGGCTCAGGCAGGCGACAAAAAGCAGCTCTGTTCGCTTTCCACCAAACATTTACAGTCAGATTATGTCAGATGTTCATCAGCTCTCGCCCTCTGACGATTTTTGGATGACTCATAACTTCAGAATATTTGTCTCCCTCACATGTCAGCTATCATTTTGTCAGAAGGCTTCCTAACATGATCTCACTTCAAGCTGCATCTGAATAGAAACACATCAGACTTCAACATATGACTTTACACGGTCCTGTTTTCTTACTGGTTTACATGTGAGAGGTTTGCACTTTTAAACAAGAGAGAAACAGCAGTAATGAGTGCACATCTTCTAAATAACAAATGGAAACAAAAATAGCCTCAGAAGACAAACGGAGAGCGAGTGCTTCTTTAGCCAGCTGATAGGAGACTGAGCTGAGTGAGGAGGAGAGCAGGTGTTTTCACAGATACGTGTTTGCATGCAGAATTTCTGTTGAAAGCCAGAAAGCCTGAAGGGAGAGCTGACCCCTGGTGGCACAGCAGGGCTGGAAGGTGAGGAGCGAGTCGATGAGAAACTGCAGAGTGGGTTTTTGTTGCCAGTCTTTCAGGTATATGCAAAAACAGGCCAGGATATTGCTGCTTTTTCTATAAATTTACACAACAACTTATGTTGCTCATTAAAGGCAGGGTAGGAGATTTCATTCTGATGCACTTATTGTTAAATTAGTGTAACTTCTCTTTACAATCCGATAGCAACCAATTAGTTCGGCAGCTTCGCATAAAAATGAAGAATATGAATCATCTGTGGAAGCTATAAAACGCTAAAAACATCAGCCAATCCTCCGGGTGGACCCTGCGCGGAGGATTGGCTGGTTGTCACTCTCTTCCTGCTCTGCACGCACCAGAGAGGTACATGCATGATGGCCGAAGTCACAGACTTCAGGTAATGCGTGGCTTCAGGGTGAGCTCGGAGAGAAGGGGGCGTGTGTTTACTTTCCAAATCTGGCTGACTCTCACTGCGTTTTCAAAATCTCCTACCCTACCTTTAAGTTCTGTAATGTGTTTACAGTTTAGAGATTGTTTTACAGTATAATAGTGTTATTTAAGGTCTTTTCTTTCTTCTTTGATTTGGTTCCTACCTGCTGATGTTCACAGTGGAATGGAGATGAGTGTGACAGTCTCCTGCCTGTGTGTGTGTGTGTTCCTGTCCTGCTGTGGTGCTGATAGTTAACATAATTTAAAGGGAAACTGTAGCCCAGCAGGCTCACATGTATTCAGATATGCAGCAAAATATGCAGCATATTTCCAGGAAGCCTGACAGACAATACAGGAAAAAAAAAGACATTACAGTATAGAGCAGCACCATGTGTGTCTGACAGGTGAGTTCTGGGAATTGCTCTGCAGAAACAAACACTGCTGTGAATGTTTAGCTGTGAGGATTTTGCAGCAAAAACAACACGGGTTCTGGTGGTTTCCTTCTTCTTTTTTTATAAATCATCTCATGTCAGTAATTGTTTAGAGAGAAGCTCCGGATTTCTCTGAGAAGGCCTCGCTCAGAGATCCCCGGCTTCCTGCCTCTGCAGGGGCCTGATCATGCCGGCAAATTAAAAGTGTTTGAGAGGATGACTAACATAATGAAGGCAGGGAATAGGTTTTATGGAGGGTATTATTCCTCGGTGAGAGCCTTCTCCGAGACAGATTTCTGTACATTTATTGTACTTGGTGAACAAAGTGCTTCACATTCTAATTGTAATTACTCAATCAGCTCTGCTGCAGCAGCTGCAATAACAATGACTGAATGCTGCAGTTAAAGTGAACGGTGACGCCTGTTTTCCAACCTTATAAAAACACCAGTGACAGCGAGAGAGTCATAGGCCAAACAATCGAACATATCTGACAGAGTTGTATTAAGAAATCAAGCTGCACTTCCACTTACGGCCACTAGAGGCCTTTTATTTTGAGCCATTCTGGTTAATATCAGCATCTAATCCATCGTGGCAGCTTTGCACATACGATTGACTCTGAACCACAAAAGTGGAAGCTTTTGCTTTAGTCACAAAGAAAATAGGAGAAGAAAAGTAGGGCAGCTCTTCTCTCACAGCGAGCACCGGGAGAAGAGTTGATGAAATATAAAATGGTGGCAATTATGTTTAATGTAGATCATCGTTTTCCTTTTTTTTTTTTTTACGCCGTCATTCCTCTTTTGTTGTGTTTTTTTTGTTCCCTGCCCTCCTCATAAAAGAGACGAGCAGAACGCAGGAGGGACCTGAGCAGAATGAGACGGCTGGCGGTGAAATAAAAACTACATTTATAACAATGGCACCAGAATCCAGAGAGCGTTCACTAATTGAAAACTTTTCCAATTATCTCTTAGCTCCGCCTGAAAAGAAAGAAAAAGAACAGTGGTCATATTTAATGATAAAACCTTGCATACTGCTGCTTGAGATATATATTTATCATGCGTCCTGACTTCTCTCCACGCTTCCTCCTCCTCTGTTTGTACATTAAACTCTGACAGGCGGGAGGAGTGACACAATATGCATTCGCAGATTTAGACGTTTTTGTTATCGCTGCGTTTCAGTGATGACATGTTTTATGCAGACTGTGAATGTTGAGCTGACAACACGGTCCCTGGCAGCTCTGTAGAAAGCTGCATTTGAACTATATTACATAGTTTTTTCAACTATCACAAGGCAGTAATTGCCTATCAGTGTTAGTGTGTCCAGCACAAAGCCAGATTACACACCACTTATTCACTGAGTGATGACATGTGCATGCAAATTACTTTTTTAAAGCAGCGTCTGTAGCAGTCCGTCCATGCTACTTGCACCTTAGGAGGAACAGCCGCTGCAGCTGTTGGTGTACAAAGAGACAGGTGACTGTGTCCAGCAATGCTCTGCACTCTGTACTCCTAATTTCACTTGTGATCAAAAGTAAATGGACACCGTTCACAAGTCTGTTTTTAGGATCAAAGCTTGCATTAATAATTGATTGTCTTGATTAATCAGTCAGTGTTTTCAGACATTTTATGGACAAACCACTAGAAAATGTTTCCTTAAAACCTTCCAGTTTCTAGACCTTGGAGCTAATTATTGACTGATTGCTGCAGGGCATATAATGAGGCCGCCTGACCTCATCGCCCTTCATCAGCACACTTTATAAATGCTTAACGGGCTGGACAGAGAAGCAGAAACATGGAGGCCAGCAGATGCATATGGTGGTATTGTTTGGTTGCTCTTATACGTCACCTAAATCCTCAGATAGTAAAAACACTGATATAAAGCGTTTGTTTCTCTCAGACCTTTTTTCTGCCGTGACATTATTGTACATAAAATCACTGGAGGTGTGATAAAAACATGGGAATATGACATACATGTGTGTGTGTGTGTGTGTGTGTGTGAGAAACTTAGTTAATTACTGCTGCATATGTCATCACTATTTTCTGGAAGATGCAAACACATGAGGTGAAAACACATCTGAACATTATATTCACAACTAAACCCCAGTCAGCTGTCAAGTTTGTTCCTTAAGGAGAAACCACACACACACAAACACACACACACAGACCTACTTGCCTGTCAAACTGACACCCTGCAGTACAGAAGTTAGTTTGCTTCCTCTTACAAAACACACTTTTCACACTTAAACACACACACCGAGGCAGCTGCACACAGTCACTGTAAAGTAAGCGTTTCTAATCCTGCAGTATGGAGAACGCCGCGGTGAGTTTCAGCTCTCTGGGCGGCTAATCAACACTTCTAACGTCTACTGACACAAGCACACAGCAGACACACAACACACACAAGGTAAGAGAGAACTTACAGCAGGTGTCGTTCACCTGTTGGTCGCATTTATTCATGATTGTTACATCTACACACAGACAGAGAGTGATCAGCTCGTCTGGAAGCCGACATAAGAAAAATACCAAAAAAAGCAAAAATCCGTGCGGTCATCAGCCGACCTGACGCGGCGGGGACGGAGCCTTCTCACTGTGATGTGTACAGTTCTGATAAGGAGCTGAAAACATGTGCAAAGTGTCTAAATCTGACACCAACAGAGGATTTGGTCTGCAGCTTATCTGGTGTTGGGGGAAATGAATGTCGGGCTGTGCTTCACAAGTTCTAACCTAAAACCAGGCGCCTGCCATTCCACGTGATTTTCACAGAAACTCCACTTATCTCTGTTTTGAGGAACAGTGAGATATTAAGGTGTTTACCAGGCAGAGTGACACGCTCTGACTCTGCATGTCAGAACACTACCCTTCAGAAATTAACCCTTTAAATCTCCCCCTTGATCAATATAAATACAGCCCTAACCTTTTCTTCTGCCTTCTGCTGAGAGATCCTTTGACAGACGTCATAATGCATCTGCTGAAGGGTGAGCGTCTCCTCTCATCCTGTGGTTTTTCACTGCCAGGAGAAGCTGTGCAGATGGAAGCTGGGCTGCTGTCCAACACAGCAGGGCTCTGCACTCTAAAAAAAAACATCTGTGTTTATGAGAGTTGTAATCTCCTATTCAGTCACAGAGCCTGTTTCCACTGGAGTTCCCGTGGGGGGAGATAACCTCACTTGTTTCAGTGCAGCTCCACATGCTTCCACCAGGAATGTGAAATTTCCCCGGAAGGAGCCGCACACTGATTAAACTGAACGAATCACAATGGCCATAATCTGTGGAAGAAAACCAACCATTCACGTTTTTGATAAATCCTCTCTCATTGTCTCTTAAAATAAGTGAGGAAGTATAAAAAGGTTTCCTTTCACACATTATTAACCCATTGTGTATCCAAACAAAAGGCTGTCTCAGGTTTCAGACCTGACAACTCCAAAGGCAGGAGAAGTTTTACGTATCGACGCAGCACAGGTCCACCTCAGTGGCCTCTGTCTGACAGTTTATAACAATGAACAAAGTATCTGTGACATCAGATGTCTGAAAGCTATGACCGTCGCCATGTTGGCAGCATCACAGTCCTCCCAATCTCCCTACTATAAAAAAAGAAGCGTGAGTGGAGACGAGGCATACAGTCACTTAAAGCCAAGACTTTTAAGTCCTAATTAGGGATGTCCCGATCAGGTTTTTTTGCCCTCGAGTCCGAGTCTGAGTCATTTGATTTTGAGTATCTGCCGATACCGAGCCCCGATCCGATACTTTCTATAAAGGCACTCGTTGCGGCAAAACGTGTGTGTGTGTGTGTGTGTCACCACACTGGGAGATTTCACACACGCAGCACATCAAGGTCTCGAACCCAGGACCTGGCGCATCAAAAGCAACTGTCATACCCCTGCGAGCCACCCTGCACAGAAAGCGTTAACTTTGACAGCCCTAATAAATAAATATCCGAGTCCTGATCGGGAGGTAACGTCCGATTCCAATCGAGTCTGAAATCACGTAATCGGGTCCGATTTCCGATCACGTGATCGGATCGGACCGGATAGTCCTAATATAATTAAAATGATGAGTTGTATGTTTATTTCTGGTATAAAGTTTGGACAGATTAACATAGGGGTCTATGAGGTTTGGCTTGTTTTGGGAGCTGCCCCCCCCCCTAGAGGCTCTAAGGTGAACTTCATGACTTCAGCATGGGCTGCTGGGTCAGCAGGTGTGTTTACTGTGACATGATGTATGAAGCTGCATCACTGCTTTAAATAAACCGTGAGTGTCAAAATCCTAGAAAGGTGAAGTAAAACATCAAGCAATTATTTAAGGATTGTACATCTGTGCAGTACTTGTGTGATGCAGATGCCAAATGCAGACTGTAACAGAACTTGTCAGTGCTTTAAACAAGGAGACTAAGATTCAGCCGTGTGTACAGAGCCAACTGACAGAACTTTAACAGGTCATAGACTGAGATTCTGTTCATTTATATTTCCAATTGTCAGATGATTTTCTGTGCTTTTATGACAAGTTCATGTCAAAAACATATATGAAGTTATATGAAGAAGCAGTTTTTTCTAATGCAGTGACAGAAAAACTATAAAAAATATACAACTTCCTCGATTAGTTGTTTGTAGAAATATGTCTGCTTCATCAGGCAGGAAGAGAGTGACAAACCTGCTACAGTTTTACTTTAAACAGAAGTTTACTAAGACGCTTTGTGACACAGTGTCTGAGTGTATTATAACCAGAGGAACCGTGGGCACTGACTCACTTTCAGGGTCGGCCTTAAGTGGTAATTTGAGGAACTGCAGTCTTTTAGTTTCATTTTTCAGCCTGCAAGAAGCATCCCCAGCACTGCAGCCACAAGAGTGTGCACTGGGAAACAAAAATAATAACAAAACACTGGGATGTCTCATTCTTTCCTGTCAGTTTCCCTTTTGGACATTTTTGTTGCACAAAATAAAACCGACTCATTTTCCTGCACATGTTGGAACTTTAAAGAGAGTTTGGATTCAAAATTGAAATGCTGTTTACAGCTCAGCATTGTACACTGTCATCACAAGCACAAGCTCTTCACCCTTGGACCGACTTTCCCTCTCTGCTGCTGGGTCCAGGACTTCCTCACAGACAGCCTCCAGACTGTCAGGACATCAGGCACAAAGACTGGAACCCCCCAAGGCTGAGTACTCAGCCCACTGCTGTACACCCTCTTCACCTACGACTGCATCTCCTCCTAAAGTAACACATCCATCATCAAGTTCACTGCCAACACACCCGTCACCGGGCTGATCACTGGAGGAGACGCGGCAGCCTACAGGGAAGAGGTGGCTCAGCTGGTGTCCCGGTGCCAGGAAAACAATCCCTCCATAAAGACTAGGGAGATGAATATCGACCCGAGGAAGAGGAGAGACCAGCATAGTATGTACATGCTTAATTTGCTCATTTTATGTGTAATTTCTATTTGTTTTATCTGAATTTCATTGCTGTGCATATGACAATAAACTTGAATCTTGAATCATCAATGATTAAAACAGTAACTGAGGACAAGACAGGTCCACATTACTCCATTTGAAGCAGTTAAACCTCTCCAGCTGCCTGAATTGGGCCATTTAATCTGATCAAATCTTGATTTTCGGGGTCAGAAACAGCTTATATATAGAAAATGTTCCATGGATCTTAAAAACCTTCAAATTCATTTTTTTTTAGTTTTAAATGACGAGCTCAGAGCTCACACAAGGGAAAAGACAAGGACAATAGTTCCCTTGACAGTTAAAGTACTTCTGAAATTTTGATGAGACCAGATGGATTTTCTTTTTTCATTTTAATTAGCAGGCAGACAGACAAAGTGGAAAAATCAGCCACTAAAATGACAAAGGTAGAACCGCAAAGTACCACACACAGAACTGTAAAACAGCCACATGAAATGAATGGTCATAAAAACACACCAAAAACCTGAAATAACCTGGAAAAAAAAAAGAAGCCGTGACGAATCCCAGGCCTGTGTATAGCCAGGAGACTGCAGCAGCAGCAGCAGCACAGTGGGGGCACAGACGCTGGAAGGCAGGGCAGCTCTGCTTTAAGGAAATTGGTTAGAGAGCACAATGAGAGACCTCTTCTAACCAACACTGGGAGGAGGAAACTTCATCCACATCAGCTGGAGCCTCAGCTGGCCTGGCAGAGGCTCGGCTTTAACTGGATTAACAACAAAAGCCAAGCTCAATAACTAATAGGGCTCTTCCTCCTGCTCTCTTCCTTGCCCCTCTCCCCCTCTCCTCCTCCTCCTCACATCTTGCTGTCTTCCCTCTCCTTCAGAGCAAAGCAGAGATAATGCAGAACACTTTTATGCTGTCTGCTGAATTAAACATGCAGGAGCAGCTTGCACAGGGTGCTAAAGCCGAAGCAGAGAGAGAGAGGGAGCGAATATGAAAAAGGGGGATATATGTGATTCCGCCCCTGCACAGGGGTCTCTGGAGTGCCACTGAACATTTCTTTACAATTAAGAAGATCTGTCGCCGATAGGCTGCACCACAGAAAGCTAAACAGGACAGCCTTTTTATTCCACTAATTGGCCAGGTTGGAAAGAACTGTCAGTTGTTGTTGGGTGGAAGCGGCCAATCGGCGAGCGGAGGGGTGGCACAGCAATCAGGAGGCTCCTCCGAGGCCTCCAGCTCTCAGCGTCGGAGCTGTAAATCCCGTCCTGCCAATCTCCGGCTCCTTCCACACACTCTGTCATCTTTACACCGCGGCCAAGCGGCCGAGCTCCACAAGTAACAAATCTGCCCATCTCTAACTGCAGGCTCCACGGTGAATAATTGACAGTGTTTCAAACATTCTTGGTCTCAGGTGGTTTACACAAAAAAAAACTGGTGAAGTCTTCTCATCCTCTCTGCAGGGGCTGAGCTTTCACTTCTGTTCTGCCTCTCTTCTTTCTTTGACTCTCAATTTCTCTGATCTGAGAAGAAAAACTCTCCATTTCTCACCCCTCTCTCTTGGCTTATTTGGTATTCCCCAGATGGAGTGCTGAACTCTCTCCCTTCCTCACCCTCCTCTCAGGCTTCTTCCACGCCGACAGAGCCAAGTGACCTGTTACAGCGTCCCCTGCTTAGCATGGCCGCCACACTCACAGCAGCAAGGACAGGACTTCACAGGGGTCGCGTTCAGGACAGCAACCTCCCTGAGCACACGCCATGTGAGGCAGAGCGGCGAGCTAAAGATCAAAGAGGTGCGCTTGTTACTAACACGACCCCATTTTCAACTGAACGCCGGACAGGCTGCTGGGAAGCACTGCTCCACTCACAATAAGTCACGATGCATCCTTTAAAGATCATTAAATCTTCATAAAATCTGCAGTACTATCTGTTTCTAGCTGGTGTTCATGCTCTTGCGAGGAAGAACAGAAGAAGATGCCCGTTTGACCACCTTCACCGCAGAAATATTCATGTTTACAAACTGTTTTGGTCTGGACTGATGAATAATATGAGGAGGGTTTTTATGGAACGGTCTGCTTCAGCTGGGTGACATCACAGATGTTTGGTCTGTGAATCCCAAAAGTGCCAAAGACTGCAGTTCCTCATGCATCCACTTGAGGCAGGCTCCAAATCTCCAGAGACCTCCAATGTGCAGTGTTTTGAAACACTGGATGCACGTGAATACCAGGTGTACAAAGAGCTGAGCATTGTGCAGATACCGAACTGAACAGCAGGTGTGGAGTCAGCGGAGGCTGTTGATGACAAAGTGAGTGAACTTTTCCCATCAGTTAGCAGAAGCAGGAACAGTTCCTGTGGCAGATCTGTTGAAGAGGCTAAACATCTCAGAGCAGGTGCACTGTACCGAAAACTGCTGAGGGGGAAAAAAAGAAAAAGAAGTGTGGTATTTATAGACGGATAACGCAGCTCTGCTTAATTAATTACCAGCTTTTCCACAGAGAATTGTCTCAGAATGTTTTCCTTTTATTGAAAATGGGTTGTGCAAAAACAAAAGTTGTGACTGATGATGAGTTTTCTCAGTAAGGGTGCATCCATGGTACAAGATTCTGGGACTAATTAGGCGCCAACTTGTGATCACAGTCGACTGTTTAAAATTACGATGCTGTTTGAGAATCCTCCGGAGAAAAGCTGCGCCGAGCCACAGGATGGCCAGATAGAAGGTAAATGTGCTGAGTGGAACAGTCCAAAAATATCAGTGTGTTTATTTCCAAGAAAAAAACTCTAATGACTCTTTGGGAAACATAGGGATGCATTGGATACATACAAATATGTATTTATGTCCAGAGTGTGGATCTTGGAGCATGCATGCACCCCACCGAGTCCAAAAAAAACAAAAAAAAAACAAAAAACCCAATACACCTAAATCCAAACTTTTCTGCAGTGACACATAAACAATCCCACCACTTTACGTGTGATATGTGAGCGACAGTACAGCTGTTTCTAAGGTACTTTGAGATTAATTGGCAACTTGTCCAAACACACTGTGAGGCTTCATGAAAGGACTCCACTGAAATGCTTTGTAACATAGCAGATATAACGGTCTCATTTACAGAACGACAGATTGCACAGAGCATAATGTTCAACAACAAGCAACAACAACAAGGGACCTGCTCGGCAGCTGAGGGGGAAGGAGAGCTCAGAGAAACAGCTTCCTGAACAGCACAACAATCAATTCCATTTGAATTTCAGATTTCAGATTATTGACAAGTCTGCTTTCAGATGTTCAGCCCACAGAACAGCAGCTGTACTTCATGTTGTGTTATTTTTTACAATATATTCTCATACACTCTGACCATCCTCAGCTGTAAGTGTGTGGCTGTGACAGTGAGAGGAAGTGCTCAGTTCAGCTGCTGACCACCCTGTCCTGCTGTCAGGGGCTCCATGAAATCACATGGTAGAAGGCGGATGTGTGTGGAGCCGTGCACGCTCAGTGATGCACGTACCATCCACATCCAGAGATAGTAGCTTCGACTTGACATGAAGCATGCGTAGAAATTTTGTCACTGCAGCCAGTGAAATGTAAAAAAAAAATAGACCTGCAATTACCACTTCCTGCCAGAGGTGTCGCCAAATTCACCAGAACAGCACATATGGCTGACCATGGGACTGATCCACCCCTATCAGTCTGCGTTAGGAAGTTGTAGGAGTGGATGGTGGTTACATCCCTGCTGCAGACTTCCACTCAGGAGGCTAATTTAACGTGCCTGCTGCCTATGCTACTTTATTTCTTTCAATTGATTTTGCACTGACACACACACACAGTGGTTGGTTCTGACTGTGACCTCAGTTTCCTGGCGATCACGCCTTCACTTCCTGTTCAGATCCTCTCACTGTCACCTCACACCCACTCTGGCAAATGAAGACATAATTAATAAGTTAAGTTAAAACTAAAATCTACTGAGAAGGAAAACCTTGGAATTAATAAGGCAAAAGTGTTCAATCTCAGTTCCAAATGCATCAGCAAATGTGTGATAAAAACAAAATCCTAATGAGAAATGTTATTAATTAGAGAAAAAAAAACATTTTCCCCTTGAGTGTAGGTTCAGATTCTTGAAAACTGCATCGCTGTTGTCCAGTTTAGTGGGAGAAGTGTGAAAAATACAAACAAAGGCTTTTTGAAGGATTTCACCTCCTCTCTCCTAAAATGTATCTCTGTCCAATCAGGACACAGAACATAGAATAATCCGGTACATCGCCTAAGAACATTCTGCAGGACGTGGAAAATGAATACATGAAACACAGCCGCCTCCAACAAAGCCGGTGAATGTTTTGCCTCGTTGAATGCGACCCAGATAGGAATATAAATACAAGTTATCCTCTCCTCCCTGCACACAGTCATTGCGGCACTCGTCTAAGCCATCCATTATGAAAATAAAGAAAGCGCAGAATGAGGAAACGTAATGTGTGTGTGTGTGTGTGTTGGGCAGCGCGGCAGGAAAATACACAAATTGTTCAGAATCCATGTGGAACAGAAAGAGAAGCATGAAGAGAAAGAGAGGGGAATAAGAAGGAGTTCAAAGAAAAAGAGAAGTTCAACACAAAAGATCTTTTCTTATCCGTTAAATGAGTCGTTACCGACCCGGCGTGGAACTGTGTGAAACCCCGAAGGCCCCCGGTGCGTCTTTTCCTCAGCAAGATCAACACCATTACACAACAGTAACAACAACGATAACAACATTTACAACAACAACAACAACAATAACAACAACTGTGCTATAGTGAGACAGCGCCCGATATACAGATGATGCACATCATTAACACCACAGCCAGCCACACATTAGCACACACTGTTAAGTCTTTTCTGTTACTCGGCTTCAGCAGCACCCGTCAGGAAAACCAGGTGCGGCGGGAACTGTTTAAAACACCCCAACAAAGTCGTCTCTGGGACTAACAGAACAAAAAAACACCATCACTGCTGCCACGGCGACAACTTTTTTTTTCAATTTTCAGGCGCGAAGAGCCGACATCCGCACAAGAGTTCAACAAGCTGATGAAGGTTTGTGTCTGTTGCACTGAAGCAGGAAGGCAGGTTTTGGATGGCGGCGCTGTCGGGAGTCGTGAGTATGGTGCTCCTGGTTTTGCAGATTACGTTAAACGTCGTATAAAATACAAACTATTTAGTCACGCAGCACAGAATCACACACTTGCAAAGCTGAAGAAATGAGAACGTAGCAATAAGCGGCGCTGCTTCCGTTTTTTTGTTTTTTTCCTTTTTGTTACATCTGACTGACACTGAATCAAATCGGCCTCCATGGCCGACAGTGAAACACAGTCACACACTCAGCCACAGTGCACTTCGCTTCACATTTTCACTTTCGCTCCTTTTTATTCTTCTTTAATCCTCTTTTTTTTTTTTGTAGAAAACGATACAGTCACTGTCGAGCAGAGAGGATATAACAGATGGCAGCTGTTGAGCAGGTAGGTGTTTAGCTGATGGAGGTGATGTCGATTTGTTCAGTGGTGAAGGTGGGGGCGCTGGCTCCGACTCCCCTCGTTCTCCACCTCATCTCCTTTTTCAGCCCTCGCCTTTCCACTCTGCCGCCCTCAGACGTAAATGGCAGTCCGGGAAATGACCGAGCCATCTCTTTGAGACTCCATGTCGTCGTCCAGGTACACGTCCATCTCCTCTTCACCGCCGTGGCCTCTGTGGGCGTGGTAGGCTGGAGGCATCATGTTGCCGCCTCTGATGACTCCTCCGAACCTGTCGTATCGCTCCTCTTCCTCCTCCATGCTGTCATCCAGGTCAAACTTCCTCCTCTCAGCTTCATCCATCTCACCACTCAGCAGGATGTCGTGGGCAGTGGGTGGGTTGCCACTTGAGACGTGATGAAGATGATGATGGTGGTAGTCGTTGGCCTTTTCCGTTAGCGTGCCGGTGGCGTCACAGCCCTCCCGATAAGTGTAGATGGGCCCGTTGTTGTTGGCGCCGGTGCCGTTCTTGCTGCCATTGTTCCCTGAGCTGCTGAAAAGCAGACGGGCTTTGTTGCCGTAGTCTCCGCCATTGCTGCCGCCGCTACCCGTCGCTATGGAGTCCCCGCTGCTGGGGTACCCGCGCCTCTGTTGGCGGCGGCTGCGGGTCAGGAGAACGGCTATCAGCGCCACGACCAGTAGCAGGGCCAGCAGGGAGCCGATGACGGCGCCCGCCACTACACCGGCGCTGGAAGGATCCTCCAAGGCTTCTGCAGAGAGGATGGAGGGGTTGGAAGGAGGGGTGGAAGAATGGGTGGAGGAAAAGAAAAAGGGAAATTGATGGCTGTTTTGGAGGAGGCATTCACAGTGTGCTGCAGTGACAGTAGTGTCTTCTTCTACGTGTGTTGCAATCCTCTTACAAGTGTGTAGTAATGTCCTTCTCAGTCAGTCACTGCTGGGATCAGGCTGAGGCTGAGGCGGCTCGTCGGCCTGCGTTTTGCAGACACACGTCTGTCCAGCTGCTGGCCACCCTCCCCCCCTCCTTTGTTCTATTCATGTTGGTGTGAGCCCAGTTTGCCTCTTCACCCTTGTTTCAGTTGAAGAAACAACAATGAGAGATGGATTTACAGCATCGGCAAGTGCTTTGTTTTGAGCCTGGTGCTGTCTTTGCCATGGGTTATAGAGGTTTCGGCGCAGCAGAGCCACACAGACAGACACAGAGACAGACACACAGGACAGACAGGCAGAGGGGTTACTTGAAGAGGGTGAAAGAGCACAGAGCTGTGCCTGGAAAGTGTCACAATGCTTGACAATCACTTAAGCCCTTCCATTTATCCTCTGCTTCTTTCCCATTATCCTAATTATGCCCCCTCCTCTCGCCCTTTCTTCCCCCCCATCCACCGCCTCCTCCTCCTCCTTTCCCGTGCCTCTCTTATCGGTCAGCTAGTCAAACCACGGGGCAGAGTGAGCGCCTGCTGGCAACCTAGGACCGAGTCCAGATCTCACTGATCAGCGGCACACAAAGGTAAAAGGTTCTCACTGCGCAGCGAGACTCATGCCAGGAACATTTTTAAGAGGATTCTCTGCAGGAATATGAGTGAGAGAAAAGTCTGGCTCAGATAGTGTAGGATTTGTACAAGAGGATTCACGCTGGGCTAAAAAAAAAAAGAGAGGAGAAAAGAAAGTCTCAAACACGGCCAGGAGAAGTGTTGGGCCTATAGAGCAGAGCTGCACAAGGGCAGCTAATGTTTTTTTCCTGCGAATTACATGCTGAGTTCTCTTTGAGGTGCAGTGAGGGCAGTGGAATGCAGAGCAGCAGGGAAATCTGAACCCCCTTCCTGTTTTATGCAAATAACAGCAATGTTCTGCCAGCACTCCTGGCAAACACAGCAGCGAATGCCAATCAAACAATCCGAGGTTGGCTGAAATGAGCATTGTGTGGGGGTTACGTGCCAGGGCAGCACCAATAAGGCAACGATGGGGTTTTTTTTTTTTCTATCAGTGAAATCACATGGACATAGAATAATGATCTGTGTGGAGCTGGAGAGTGGGAGTTATACTAACACAAGCAGTGGGGGGGATGTCACTATAAGTGAGCCTGGACTGAGAGGCTGTGATTCATACAAATTGTTCATTCTGAGGGCGTAGGGGGAGAAAAAGAGAGATGAAAGAGGAGAGGAATTGAACACGAAGAGAGGAAAAGAACGAGGAGGAGGAGGAGGAGGCGAAGAGGAAAGCTAAGAGGAGAGGTCTCAGTGTGATTTCAAACACTCCTGCTCAGGGGGGATGAAGTAAGGTTATATGCCAGACGGGCTGGCCGAATGAGGCGGGGCTCCTGGGACAGGATATGATGTCTAAATTAGGGGACACTGTCTGGTAATATCCAATTGAAGCGACAGAAGGCATTAAGGATGATGAATCCAACTTTCCCTGTCCTACTTTCCTCTCCCCTTTTTCAAACGTACAGACTGGCATGGAAACACAATGTGTGGGCCAAAGTGTTATTTATATTTATTGTGCCATTTATATTTTAAGCATTAGCAGCATTCATCAAGCGCCCGAGTGAGAGACGGCTGAATAATGGCCTTTTGTGGAGGGTCTTCAGTGGCTGTCGCCCTTCTGTTAATCAAGTGCTTAAAAATCTATTATTCTGTGTAGGCTATAAAGAACAATGTTCCTACAAAGGCCCATTAAAGCTGGCATGTTCATTTTTCAATAAATCTGAGGTCACGCGCCGGAGCAGCGTGATTTTCTTTTCAATTTTCCCTCCGGCTAATCTGAGAGATGATATTTAAACAGAGCTGATCTCGTGTGAGGGAACTTTGTTGTCTCTGTGGCAACTGGCAGGCAGCCGCCTTCCTCTCTTTGTGTTAAGTCAATAAGTTCAGCTTGATATATGTGCTGCTAAAATTGTCTTCTGTCAATAAAATGTCTTTCTCTGAAGAATAAAAGCATGAACACTTCAAGAAAAAACACAAAGAGAAAAAACACAAAGAGAGGTCTTTCGGCCTACTTAGCTGCTGCCTGTGTGGAAACCATTGACAGTAAAAACTATGGACAGAGCTTCCGTGACGTCACCCGTTTGTTTCTGAAGAGCCGTTTTGAGGCTCGGTGGGAGGTTCCGGGACGTGATGACTGCTGCCATGTTGGCAGCGTCACGTCCACCAAAACTCCAAATATGGACAAAGAGGGGCAGCACAAGCAGGGTTTAGGGGGGGCGGGCGATCATGGAAGCAGGAAACTCACGCTGTGATACGGCAACTGTCTGTCACTCAAGCAGCAACGCCCATAATTAGGCGTAATTTTAAGTCCGAGTTGTAAAAAAAATTCACCCACCGTACAATCGACACTAGAAGAGAACCTATCATCTGAGACCAGAGTGTTTTTTTTGTACCAGGCTGTAAACATGTTCTTTTCTGCTGTGAAGTCGGCCATTTTAACATGGGAGTCTATGGGAAATTACTCGCTTCTGGAGCCAGCCCCCAGCAGTTGCGGCGTGAATTACAAGTTTTGACACTTCCGCATGGGCTTCAACTTTGAGCCCCGAAGGTTGCCGCTTGGTGGAAACACTTTGCACAATTAACCCTTGACGTGTTCACTTCAGTAAACTGACTCTGGACAGAGACAACAGGTGACAAAGGGAGAGCAACAACCAGACTAACATCCTCAGAACTCAAGCTCCACCTTTTTTATTAGTGGTATTTTCGGAGCAACTCAGACACCGACTGTTCCTTTAATTCAGTTATTCTGGGATAGAATCATCCATCATCAAGCTAACTGGGTAGAGCACGCTCACTTTGGTGCACGTCCCTGGGTAGGGCGGATCAATGTGCTCGATACGTCAGTGCATTAGGGTTCATCCAGACACCTCGGGGTGTTAAATACTTTATGAAAATGCTTAAAGTGCATCAGGGTTCCCGCAGGCGTTTTCTGACATCATTCATTACAACCTAAACCCTCCATCGATCCACCTGCAGCTTTTACTAACATGTGCCATAATTACAGTTTGTAGCGTCAGCGGCTTTGTAAGCAAACACTCCTCAGTGAGACCATTCTCCCCCAAAGAAAGTGAAAACAAGAAAAAAAGCAGAGACTATGGTTCGCAGGAAAATAGGCCATGCTTGTCATCCTTACTTCTCATCAACAGCGGCAGGCTGCCCGCATTAAGAAGCATGGTGATAAATGTCATAGAGAGAGGCAGGGGGGGCTTATATCAGCCTCTGTATTAGTGTCATGTACATGGAGAAGATTAAGGGAGGGGGGGAGAGAGAGAGAGAGACAGATGAGAACTATCCGTTACACTCACTGTGGTGGGGATAATCTAAATGAGAAGATTTGTTGGGGATCTAAGGTGGAAGGAGTTTGAGGGTCTGAAGGAGAAGCACAAAGAGAGGCGGAGAAAACAGAGCAACCTGGATCATCTTCTCCGGATCTCCTCCATCACTCCTCTCCTCCTTTGTTTTGACACACAGCCACACTCATACAGTAATAAGCCAGAGGCTGTTGCCGTGGAAGCTCCACAGTGGGGATTGCTGCTCATTAACAGCAGCTTTTGGTCAAGGACACATCAAAAAGTGTGTGATAACACACAGAAGCAACAGTTCTCCACCTCGAGCTGAGTCTTTGTTTTAAACTGTGCTCAGTTAAATATGCAATAATTCTTCCCGAGACAGGAGGCTTATTTTTTAACTGATATCAACACATCTGGATCCCCAGCGTGGGCCTTGTGGTGTCTGGGAAGTTGCCACAATAATTCATTCCGATTAGTAAAAAAACACAGTGATTAATGCAGTTTGGAGCTGCTCTGTGTCTGTACAGCAGACTCCTTCAAAGAAATTCAAGACCTTCCCACACAGAATATGTTCAGTTTAAACAGGTTGTGTAATTGCAATGTTCAGACAAAGGTCGACAGCACTGCTAGTTCTTCTGGAAGAACACTCACAGGTTCAGTGCACACAGCATTAAACAGAGCCTGCTGCATAAGTGGGACAACCTTCAACCTGGACTGTTGACTGAGTGAACCGTACTCAAACCAGACCTGCTCCTCAGGCACAGATCATGGAATCAGGGCCAAAGAACTACATCCACTCCACGTTACACTGAAGCCGAGCATGAAGCAGACAGGAGCTGTTGAAAATAATGTTGCATTAGTAGTTGACTTTGTAGATATGTCTGCCAA
Organism: Parambassis ranga; assembly: GCF_900634625.1. NCBI lineage: Eukaryota > Metazoa > Chordata > Actinopteri > Ambassidae > Parambassis > Parambassis ranga. Next base: position 2,954,120 of record NC_041023.1, on the reverse strand, counting down.
GGGTGTAGGTTTGCTTTTACATTGGGGGTGGGGACCTAATATTCCAACCCTTCCTGCACCCCATGAGAATCTGCATCACCTCCGTCCATAAAAACTAAAACTACGCCCTTGATATCAGCCTTGATGTCTTCTGTGAATATTCCCTGGTCAGGAGTGCGACTCATCACGAGTAAATGGTGAAGGAGCTTGTTGCAGATGGTAGAGAATTTGCTGTATTACACAAATGTTTTGCACCTTTTTAAACAACAAACCCCTGCTCCACTTCCAAAGACTTTCATCCAGTCTCCCCAAATTATGGAAAACAAGCTAAAGTCATTTTGAGTGTTATTACTACACAGTTTCAGTGCTTTGCAGGTCATGTTGCACACTTTAGTTTCCATTGATCTGCCATTCCTCTGTTCCCCGTGTAAAATATGTAATGAATGTGCATACACACAAACCACGATCTTCACCTCGGCCCTGTTTGTTTAACACCTCGCCTAAAGCTGGATCCATACTCCAAGAGAACAGAGAACTCGCTCCCCCCTGCCGACGTTAAGCCCACAAAATGACGTCATTTTTCTCTCGGAGCGCCCGTTCTGCAGCTCTCGCGGACACATGGCCCGGGCAGAACTTTTTCTCTCAGTGCTGTGCGAGAACAATTCTGTGATTGGTCTGAATTTCGTGGCAATGATGAATGTGGAGAAGCGCAAGAGGTTCTTCAGGTGCAGAACAAACAGACAGAAGGAGGAAGTACAGCGACGATGGACAGTTTAGATAAGCAGCTGGCAAACACAGCGCACAGAGGAGAGCGTCTGTCCAAAAGGTGGCGATAAAAACTAATCCCAGTATTGATCACGGTGTTACAGCAGCTCGACGCGCACATTAAACACCGGGAGACGGGATGTATTATTGCAGACAGTCATCCACACGTTCACAGAGTTAAACTCACACAGACCAGAGGTCTGATCTTCTATCTATTGTCATGCTGTGCGCCCTCTTCCCTGAGTATTATCACCTCATTAGGCCAGGTAACCATGGCTGTGCTCACAATTTACAATACAATTGCATTGTCAACCCTTTGTGTGTGACGTGTGCTGCGTGGGAGGGCCGTATGCGCACACTTCTCTGGGAGTATGGTAAACTTTTTTTTTTACTCTTACCACCCGTGGAGCGAGGAGCGAGTTCTCTGTCCTCGTGGAGTATGTAACAAACTTTACTCAGTAGTTTTTAATGCCTAACCCCAACAAAACAGGTAGGGCTGTTAAAAGCGCTGTTGTTGGAGGACATGAACCCTGAACTCCTGGATGAACATTAGCATGAGTCGCTAATGTTCTACTATGGTCAAAAAAGTACTCTGAATGTTCAGGAAGCTCAGGAAACACCCGAGTGCCCTGTTACTAACTAGCATATATTTGTATATTTTTACCAAACTTCTTCACACTAACACAAGTTTTGGGTGTTGCTCCATCTTTCCAGCGCCAAGAGCATGGAGCGAGGGTGTTATGAGGTTTTACAGAAATCAATCAAAATGGCTGCCATTAGTTTTCTGTTATAAACACACTTGACCTTTGGTTTATTTTGCCTCCAGAAGAATCGGTAAACATACATTTGAGTTTGTTTATATTCCTAAAGTACAGCAGCATGAGCGTTGCTTTGTTATACTTCAAATTACAGTGAGGAGAATTACGCTGTGATTAACTCGTTCAAGCAGTCCGGGAGGCACAAGCTCATAATCATAGCAGATGTGAGCGGAGGTGGAGGAGGTGAGGCAGAGGCTAAATGTTATCATGGTGAGTTAATGGGACCCAGAGGCAACACAGACTGGAAATCACAGATGTGCAGGATTTGAGGATAACCTCTGACTGACACAGCGAGCGGAGCCTGAACGTTTCACTCCTGACTCTGACAAGGTGCTCCTTCACTGTGTGTGGTTGTGTTTTTTTTAGAATACACAGCTGAAAACAAAGACCTGCACGGTCTGAATGGAGGACGACAACATGGCATCGCACACAGGGTGCTGCTTATGCAGGAACTGATGTGAATCTGATTTGCATTTATTCATGGGTGGAAAAACAAAACCAGCTGCACCTTTTTCCTGGAACATCTTCTCAAAATCAGAATGTACGGCAGAGTACATCCAGGCCATTAAAGGTGTTTATCCAGCACAATGTACACCTGAGTCACTGGGTTCATTTCAGAATAAAAGCCTGTAAGCTCCAAAAGACACAACACATTTACACTGGGGATTGTTTGAGCTTTGTTCTCCTGTGCAATAACAACATCATGGTAAATAACCAGGCCTGGCTGTTATTCTGAATCTGTTGACTTCTCCAGCTACTTCTGTGTACCAAAGAGGCACATGTTAGGCTAACGTGGGGCTCTAAATCAGCTGCAGGTGTGAGTGTGACTGGTTGTCCATCTCTGTGTTAGCCCTGTGAGAGTCAGGTGACCTGTCCAGGGTGTACCCTACATCTCACCCATTGACAGCTGGGATAGGCTCCAGCCCCTCATGGCCATGCTGTACAGCAGTGGTCCCCAACCACCGGGCCGGGGACCGGTACCGGTCCGTGGGTCATTTTGTACCGGGCTGCACAGAAAGACTGAGCAAAACATATTATTCATTATCTGAGTCTGAAAGCTGTTTCATTTTATAAATCGATCAGATTCATCCGCCTGTGCCTTTAAGCACCTGCCCAGACGCTTGTCTCGGTCACGGGATATGGCCCCCAAAATTAAGCCCACAAGCTAGCAAAAATGAATAAAAAACAAACGTCTTTGGAGAGCTTCTTTGGAAAGGGGAAAAGGCCTAACGAGGAGACAGAAGAAGAGGAGCCTACCCCTTCAAAGAAAAAGAAACCTGCATTTAAAAGACTATATCAGGAGTCCTATTTAAAAAAAGGATTTATTGCAACAGGTGATTCTCACACACCAAGTCCGCTCTGAGTGATATGTGGCGACAGACTCGCAAATGAGGCAACGAAGCCTTCAAAACTGCGAGACCGATGGATGGATGGATGGATGGATGGATGGATGGATGGATGGATGGATGGATGGATGGATGGATGGATGGATGGATGGATGGATAAATGGATGGATGGATGGATGGATGGATACATGGATGGATGAATGGATAAATGGATGGATGGATGGATGGATGGATGGACACATGGATGGATAAATGGATGGATGGATGGATGGATGGATGGATGGATGGATACATGGATGGATGGATGGATACATGGATAAATGGATAGATAGATGGATGGATGGATGGATGGATGGATGGATGGATGGATAAATGGATGGATGGATAAATGGATGGATGGATGGATGGATGGATGGATGGATGGATGGATGGATGGATGGATGGATAAATGGATGGATGGATGGATGGATGGATGGATACATGGATGGATGAATGGATAAATGGATGGATGGATGGATGGATGGATGGACACATGGATGGATAAATGGATGGATGGATGGATGGATGGATGGATGGATACATGGATGGATGGATGGATACATGGATACATGGATAAATGGATAGATAGATGGATGGATGGATGGATGGATGGATGGATAAATGGATGGATGGATGGATGGATGGATGGATGGATGGATGGATACATGGATGGATGGATGGATACATGGATAAATGGATAGATAGATGGATGGATGGATGGATGGATGGATGGATGGATAAATGGATGGATGGATGGATGGATGGATGGATGGATGGATGGATGGATGGATGGATAAATGGATGGATGGATGGATGGATGGATGGATGGATAGATAAATGGATGGATGGATGGATGGATGGATACATGGATGGATGGATGGATACATGGATAAATGGATGGATGGATGGATGGATGGATGGATGGATGGATGGATGGATGGATAAATGGATACGTGGATGGATGGATGGATGGATGGATGGATGGATGGATGGATGGATGGTCTGTCTAATCTTTAAGGCAAATGAAAGAAACAAGTTCCTGTAGTATAAATAAGAACATGTGAAACCTTTGCAGGACGTCATTGTAGCCAAGAACACAGTGAAGACCTTGCATATGTGTATTAAGCAACTTAAATAACAGAAAAATGAATCCATTGTGCAACTACATTATGCTAGTTTTCCCTTAACCAAGCATTTCTGAGGACGAGTCGTCCTGCACCTGCTTAAAAAGCAGCATAACTTTTGTAGCTCTGCCACCTCCTCAGGCTGGACAGACGTGAGCTTTAACAACACTACTCACACACAGGTGATGTCAACACTGCATAAAGCAGGAGACCCACAAAAAGACACACAGTCAGCCAGGTCCAGTCTGACGCTCAGACCTCCCAGGAATGTGAACTACTCCTTTATAATGATCCTCCTGCTGTTCAGCTTGAACGTTGTCCAGGATAAATTATTTTTTTAAGTCGGGTGCACAGAGAACATTTGTGCTGGAATTAATAGTGCATTCATGAGCTTAACAAGAGACGACCTCAACTTAATAACTGCAGTGCAATAATTACCAGAACATAACATGAAAACATCTTAACTTGCAGCTAAACAAGCAGAACCGCGACCAACAAAACTAAAACTTTTGCTTCATATTAATCTGAAAGCATCATTTACTTCTGCAAACAAGACAAAAGCCGCTCTTCCTTCACACCTATCAGCCTGTGTGTGTTTCACAGTTTGAGATGCTCCTTTATTGCCTCCGAGGGAAATGCATCACATTAAGGGAGCACCAGTGTTCTGTTAAATGGGGCTTTAAGTTAATTTATATGTCACCGTTTGTGCACCAATTATTGCACCATAATGAAAAACATTCAGGTTTCCTTCCTCACACACATGCTGAAGCATCCAAATAACATCACATTAGCCACACACACACACACACACACACACACACACACACACACTCACGTACTGTAAAAATGATTAATGTTCTTTTTATTCACTCACACACACACAAATCTCAAAAGTGCCTATTAGTAACTAGACACTAAAAGCCTTCAGTGTGTATCTGTGTCACATCACACACACACACACACACACTGCATAATTGCCCTTGATGACACAGACAAACTTGCACACACACACACACAGAAAGAGCCACACAGTCTATTCAATTACGCCCTGATTATCCTCACACACACACACACAATTTATTTCCCTCACAACCAAAATCTCACTCAGACGCCGACCCTCCCTCTCCTAAGCTAACCACCGGTGTTTCCATGACGATCTCAATCATTTCCTCATGCTGCAGAGAGGGAGGAAATTTCCTGCCTAAATCATCTTCAATTCTGTCTCTTCATCACAGATTCTAGCCTGCGCTTTTCATCTCCGGCTCTTTTCCCCCCTCGCTTTTCATCAGCGAGGAAATAATCAGAGGGTGGTCAGAAAAAAAGAAAAGACAGAAAAAAACGAACTGTAAAAATACACAAAAAAAGGCAGAGAAAGGGAAAAAAGGGAGAGAAGTCAAAATGCCTTTTTTTTTTTAAAGCATCTTGTTTTTGGCCCATTGAACCTGGCCGTGCTCTCTCCTCTGAGACTCTCCGCTGATTTGAAATGGATGCTTCCTGACACAGAGCAGGCAGATGAGATGAAAAGTAAAAAAAAAAACGCACAAACAGACGGGAAAGGAGAAAGAGAGGGAGAGGAAAGGGGGGGGGTAGTGGGTGTGGATGAAGGAATGGATGGATAGATGATGGATAGATGGAGACATGTGAGAGGAAATAAACGGGAGGTTTCATCCCTTCCAAGCTCATTATCTCTTTTCACCTTGAAAACTCATCTTTTCCTGCAGAACTTACTGAGAGCAAGTACACACACACACACACACACACACACACACTCAGTCTAATTGAGTTTTTCCCCATTCTCTGCCCCCTGTAGTGGTTATGAACTTCAGGAGGTTTCCCAAGTACCTCCCTGTTTTCCTCACCCAGTTCCATGCTTACTTAGCATCCAGCTGCTGCACACTGTCTCACACACACACACACACACACACATCCCCCCACTCCTGGCTCCATTCACCTTAATAACCACCCTTAGCTTGAAGTGTAAATGCACTGAAATTACACCCTGCAAACACACATGCACTCACACAGAGAGTGGGAACACACGTTAAGTCCCTTTTGATAAGCTTTTGGCAGAAACAACCAGATAGCTGGTCACCATTTTATACTCACACACACACACTGACACAACGCCCCAAGAATGTAAGTCCTCGGAGGGGATAAACTGCAGCAAGCAGTTTTACAGAGCACAGATTAACCGTACAGTTGTAAAATGTAGTCGTAAAAAAAACACACTGCAAGGCAACAAAATGGGAGCAACTAGACTGGATATCGATTCTGAGCACATGTACATCCACTAACAGCAGTCGGCTGAGGTGAGGGTGTAATATTAACCACCTGTGGTCCACATTAAGGTGCAGAGCCGAGGCTGGGTGTGCAGTGATGGAGCCGTGATGAAAAAAAAAACAGATTAAACCTGATGTTCAACCATGATTGGACCGATGCCAGCGAAGGGAACAGTCCCTAACAATGTGTAAGGCGTGCAACACAACATGCACCATCCAGAGCTGGTGTAGCAGCTACAGATTACACCACCATGTTTTTATATGTCAGCTCTGGGGCTCAGGTTAATGCCTGATTTAAGGCATAATGTTGCACTGGTGATGTCAGTGAGAGCGGGTTTGTGCCGCACATGCACAAGGAAGTGATGGACACAAACATCACGACTCAACAGCTACGGGCGTCTAAGTAGGAGTTACATTCAACAGTTCTCACTGAGAAGGCATCAGGTCGAAGCATTGTGGAGTTTTTTGGAAGTTTTTTGGCAACACCAGCAGCCGTTTTTATTTTAGCAGTTTATTTTGCACTAATTTCATTTTTTTTTCCATTTAACTGCAAATAGTTCCTTTCCTGTGGTTAAATATCTCTTTGCTCCTTCTATCCTTTAATGAAGGTTAAAAAATCTGAAAGTTGAAAGTGCTTCAAATCTTTGACCCTTTTATGGAGTTCATCTTAAAATAATGCTTCTAGTGCACACACATTTGACAGGAACGCCATGGTAACGCACCATGGAGCCCACACACACACACACATATGCGCGTCAGGCTGTAATGGTAATGTCTGCTCAGCCAGAACGTCTTAACGTCTCTCCTCCTTCTCCTGTGTGATTATGCGGGGTTATGTGACATCCTTGCGTTGTCGATAATTAGGCGCGCCTTTGAAATGTGTGCCTCCTGTAAGGTGAATGCTTTGACCTTAAAGGAGTGAAGAGATGACTGGATGTCTTGTAACGCTGTCCTGCTCACTGTAACTGTCTCTGCAATTAGCCTTTAAATCTTATTAAAGGTAAAAGACAGCAATGAAGTGGTGTGTGTGTGTGTGTGTGTGTGTGTGTGTGTGCGTTTTGTAAGTCTGATTAAATCAAAACCAGGTTGCTATTTGGAAAATGAGCACTTCCTACCCGCCGGGCCAGCAGGGTGGCCTGTGATTACAGAACAAAGCTGTAATGCAAAGACGGGCCTAAGGTCGGCCGACACATGTGATCACACCTCCGGGTTGTTTCCTTGTCTTTTTTTTGTGTGTAATTTTTCATATGCTTCATTTATTCTCGCTGCTGGATTACAAGTGAACCACAGCTTGTAAACCACAGTCACAAGACTCCTAACTAGCGTGCTCACTGGACCAGTCAGGGAAGCTGACAAACTGCCAGGATAGAGAATTACTGGGAAAAAATAAAAGTGATTTCAGTTTGTGTAATGTTCGTGTTAACTCGCCATAACTGACCCTTCTGTGTAAGGACACATGATGCAACAGTCAGCCGCGCTGCAGTTTCCCATGGGTTCAATTTGTTAACACTTTCCACACATGACAAACTATTCTCCACTGAGTACCAACAGCAGTGTATAAATACACTCCATCCTTGGGTGAAGTCCTACAGTTGGAATGCTCTCATAACAAACCGCACCACATGTCTCCTGGAGGAGGACAGTTTGGAGTTTTTAATGGCGCTTTCTTCACTTATGTCGCCAAAACCAACAGAAAGATAAAGACAAACATAAACAGGCAATTCCAATAAATGCTCCACCCATGTGTGGCGTTAATGTGTTTATATCAGACTGATTCGGAGTCCCCCTTCACACTTCGCAGGGACACACACTAACATCTGGTTTTTGTTTTCTGTGGGCGCTCTGAAAGTTTCTTTTCAGCCACATAGTCCATCTTTCTCAGCCGCTCAGAGTTTGAGGTAAAAAAAAATACAAAAAAAAAAGTTCTGGCTGAGCCGATTAACCACGAGCAGCAAGCTCACAAACACTGCAGCTCCTCAAATGACCACTTGAGGGGCTCAAACTCCCACAGACCTCTAATGCTCCACCCTTTTGTCCAGTTTTACATTAGCAGCAGCAGGAACCACCGCTCACTGAGCATTGTAGCTACTTTCCCTATATTTGTGCTATTTTTTTTTTTATGTAGAAGTGATATCGGATTACTTCATTGACTTGACAACACACCCTATGATGAAATATGCTGAGCTGTGGGAGTGGGAGGAGGTTTTCTATTTTTCTTATTTTTCAGTGCTCGTCTGAAACTTTCAGGGTGCAGATGATAAAAAATAGCCTTTGTCAGCCAGCCGTGTCCATATAAAGAAGCATTTAATGCAAATCTGTGGTGATCCATCACCCAACTGTGGTGCTTACTCACCGCTTGTGTGAGCAAGTTGCATCCACGCACACACAAACACACACACACACTCACAGATACTGTCACCCACCACACACTTGTGCACAGAGCTGTCAGCTTGAGTGGGTTCAGTAGTTTAATGAACATTATTGATGGTGAGGCTACAGCACTGCTGCTGTAATTAGTGTGATGTCTCACACCTACATGTCTGTGGCTTCATTAATTTAGTGCAGATTCTCGCTAATAAACACAGACACATGCACGCACGCTCATATAGCTCCAGCACACTGGTCCTATAATCCAAACTCCCAGTACGGGCTCCTGCCTCTCCTCCCCGCCTGTGCTGCATTATGTATTGAATTTGTGTTGCTGCCACTGTGTGTGTGTGCACTGTTAGGATACTGTATCAGTGTGTGTGTGTGTGTGTGTGTGTGTGTGTGCGTGCATGCCAGCGTTGTGCACTGTCAAATATATTTTTAGTCTGATTCTGCTTGGCTGAATGCAGGAAGCTGATTGGATCCAGACCTTGGCTGTTGATACTGATCAACAAAACCAGCTGAGTGAAAAACAGCCATCAGCCTCCCCTCTCTCTCTCTCTTTCCCTCTCTCCCATTCTCTCTCTCTTCATCCCTCTCGCCCACTCTCACTCAATTCATCTCCCTCTCTAAGTCACCCTCCACTGCTCCATCTCCCTCCCTCCCCCCCTGCCTCTCCTCCACTGCTCCCTCCCTCTTAAATGGGCCGATTTGTGGTCGGGTGACTCATTTCTAAGCAAATCTGGACCATGGAAGAGAGTGAAAGGGGTGGGGGGGGGGGGGGGGCAGGAGGGGTAGAGAGTCGGGTTAAAGGGGCCCAGAGAGTATGAGAAGGAGGGAGAAAATAAATGTGTGCCTGCATACTGTTGCTCATTTCAGACGGATCACCTCCATCCTTTCAAAACAGGGTAAAGAGAGAAGGTGAGAGGAGGGAGGGAGGGAGAAAAACAGCAAACCCAGTGTGGATGGGATTAAGATCTGCACTAAAGCCACTGCTCTTTTTGCTCCACCATAGCCAGCCTGCAGCTCCCTCCACTCCTGGAAAGCAAACATGGAGACAGCAGTAACACCGCCTGCTGCAGAGGGTCCACGCCCGATCAGGTGTTGTTATGGGAACAGCTGGTATCGGCACGCAGGGTCAAGACAAAGGCATGTTTGATATTTTGCAACCCCCCCCCCCCTATCAGGATGTCCAGAATAGAATCTACAATATTTACCTTCCTCATGAGGATTTAAAGTGTTCACACTATAGAGGCGGCTGTGAAGACAGAGATCTATGGCTGCAAACCACAAAGACAAGCAAAGTGGATGATGAACAGATCATTTGAAGACAGACGGACACTGCAGTATTTTGTTTGTGTGGAAATAAAACTGCCTGTTATGCAAGTAGAAAGTCTTCAAGGGATACAAAGCACACGCCATTACTCGACAAAACAAGGAGGACAGTGCGACTGCATCAGAGGAAAATGAGCCACACGCAGGCCGAACGGCTCAGCATCAAACACTGAAGATAAAGGAAAAATAATTAAAAAAAAGTTCTGCATCAAAATGTGTATTTAAAAATAAACACATCTGCATTTTTTGTGAAGTATGACTACAAAACATACGTTTTGCTTTGCTCTGCCAGTTTGAGTTTACAACCATTAAAACATCATTTTTTAATCTCACTTAAGTACCGCTGTCATGACCCTCTCTCTTAAATCACACTACTTCCATTCCTCTCCTTGTCTTTACACATCTCACCCTCTGACATCCCCCCCTGCATTGATCATCCTGTAGTGGATTAGCAGCAGATTGTGATTGCAGCCTGACCCGGCTGGTCCTCAGCGAGCCCTGCTGGCTAATTGAAAGACAACTGTGCTGGACGGCCGGATTATACAGACCCGGGCCACTACATTACACACACATGCATGCACACAAATAAACATACAATCATGTGTGAAGGGGTTTCTTTGGGGGGGGGGGTGCTAGAAGGGAATAGTTCAGACAAAATGAGAAATGTGACTAAGCCCTCGACACAAATTAGATGCTGTGTGAGTGTGTTTGTGTGCACGCACACTGTCTGCTTATGTAAGTATTTGTGTGTGTATATGTGTGTGTGTCTGTACCTGTGCGGGGGAATGAACTGCATTTAAAAAAGAAGCGGAAGAAGGAGTGAATAAAGCAGCCGAGCTGTGGCCCATGGTCTCTGAATTGAAAAGCAGCAGCAGCAGCAGCACCGAGGTAATCACAGCCCGCTCCCTCTCCGAGCTGCAGCTGCAGGTAACACAGCGAAGACCTGACCCTGAGATTCTGCTGAGGAATGAGACCAATCCCAAACGTGCATGCAGCCAAATAAATCACAAGCACGATGTGTGCAGGATGGAGATCTGTGCATCTCTGTATGTATGCAGAGTGTACATTTGTGACTTTTTCAATACATTACATGTACTGTAACTCTGCCTGGAGGGAGTTCAGACTTGAATGGCAGATTCAGAAAACCGCAAAAAGAGAAGGAGAGAAGCCAAGAAGAGGGTGGGTGCGTGTGGTGTACAGTACATCGGGGTTGTATGTGTAAGCCTGCACTCATTGGACAGTCCCCCACATGCTGCCTCGGCCTGATTGAAACCAGCAGCGCCTTGGCTCGGCTTCTTTCTGTCAATGAGCTCAGCCTTCCTCTAACTGAAGCTGTAAAAGGGAAAGTCTTGAAATCTTTACTGCATCAACCCGCGCGGGCCCCGAAAACCTGAAATATTTAGGTGTGGTATGCAGAGAAACAAGCGCCTCTCTTTAAAATATGTACACTATATACCAGCAGCACTCAGCCCCTCGTTCACACTCTGCTGGCTGCGTATCAATAATGGATCCTTCTTCGATAAGATGGATGCTTAAGATGGATTTCAACGCAGAAGCGGTCGATTACACCGCAGATCAGCGCTGGGATCTACACGCCGAGTGGTTAGCTGAGAGGCCGCGTGATCAATTCAATAAAAAATACATCACAAAAAGTGATTTCTTGTGCAAAAAGTAAAATAAATCACAACATTAAAGCTACACTGTGGAACGTTGGCCTCCCCCTGCTGGCAGTGAGAGTTAATACACCTAAACTTCAAGCCTCAGATTACCTAGTGTTCTTTTCGCTATGTGCCACTCCTTTCAGTAGCATATTTAAGCTTGCGTTGCTTTTTGGACCTCTGTATTTGTGAAGGAGCTGCAGATGGCCACTGCAGCTGGTATCTTCACATCGCACCTGCTCTCCTCTGCCTCCTCAGGCCTCGTCTTTAACACAGCAGCTGCTGTTTGTCTGCCTGCTCTTAAGGTCTTGGTGCATCTTTAATTCTCTGAGGCTGCTACTGTCTTGAAGGACAAAAAAAAATGGGGGGACTGCTGCTGCCGTGAATGTAACACCAACTTTTGGCTGGCTTCCCGGAAAATAATCTCACAATGAGACTTGGTAGAAATAACCACTTTTTATTCCCTCCCCATTCTTCTATTTTTCTCACCTCTTGAACCTCATTTTTGTTCATTTTCTGTGAATCAAAGGCCTAATCCCCTCTGTTAATTCTGCTCATTTGTTCCCGTACTACATCGCCACTTTTCTAAACGTACAGCTTTTATGCTCTATGGAAGTGTTTTTGTATTTAAGCTAATTATAGGCCTAATCCTAATTAGGTGTCATTTTTGTACCTACCACACAGAAGTGAAATATTCCCCACATGCACTCAGCAGTGCATGCGTCTGAGCTGCAGCTCTCCAGAGGGTGAGCAGATGCAGAGTTTAAGACGGGCTGCACTCCACCTGCTGACCCAAACACTCATCTACTGTTCTTCCCCTGCTGGTGTACAAACAGAGGCACGAGCTACTGAACAATGCACTGATCAATACATGCTTACAGAACACACACAGTTATCTTGTCCTCCATTGTGACTCTACCACCGTGTGGAGCGGCTATATCACGACGTAAGTCTCTGACTCTCCTTGGGAAGAAAATGACAGATAAAAACTGGTATTTAGCCGCCCGAAATGAAGAATAAACATCAGGTTCTAATTGTGTGCATGTGACGCAGTCCACTCCCACACAGTTGCATAAACACCCCAGGCTCTGCTCTGTATCAGGGGGGGTAATTAGTCTAAGTATTACATGTTATTTGATAACTGCATCGGACACAGCAGCTAACTGCTCACTCCACTGGTATAATTTTCCAATTGTCTCATCTGATTGTGGCGTAATCCACACCCAAGATATGAGCGGTTACATTTCATTAAAGCCCATCTGGGCCCCGGTTAGAAAAGGAAGTGGAGAAGGGAACACATCCGGTCGGCCCTTCACATAGAGGCTGCACTGTGAAGCTGCTCTCCTGGGTGAAAGTCCAGTGAGTTACATCCACACTTATCCCACAAATAAAGTTTCATATTGTGTCTGACAAAAAACAAGCGAGCTCAGCTCAGTACGTCTGACATTTTACCCATAATGCAGCTATGTTGCAGCCTCCTGCTGCTGTGGGTCTCTGCAGAGTCTCATCATGGACTGCCAAAAATCACACAGGCAGAGACGGGACGATTATTTTACACCGCTGCTTGATTAATACAAACATCACACACAGTGTTTGTTTTGATTGCCCCGGGTCAGCCTCTGAATCAGGTCTAACCATAAACCAGGAACACACACACACACACACACACACACACACACTCACAGCTCTCCGTCTTTATTTTGGAGCCGCGCTCGGCAGTGGCGGTAATCTGTTGACTGGAAGGTCATCCCGCTGTGACACAGATAGAGAAGCAGACTAAAGTCAGCGCTGCCGGGCACCCACTGATCCTGAGGTGAGATATAAACCTCCGCCCCCCCCACCTCAAATCTCTCCACGCGGTCGACTTCACTCCCACATCCTGTGTGCATTTGTGTGTTTGTGTATTCCCTCCAGGTCGGTGTGTGTGTGTGATAAGCCGCAGCCCGGAGGCCCTCTCTCCTCAGCGCTTATCTCCCCGACAGACGCTACCCCTGCGTGGCCACGGCCCCACCAGTCACACCGAGGGGGCACCGCCGGAGCCCCGGCTGTGATTTCAGGAAGTTTCGATCAGATTTCGTCTGCTTTGTTTCTGATTGTCAGGAAGACGCAGATAGGAAGTCTACCACCTCGTCTCAGCTGACAGCAGCCGGAGGGAACCCTCCAGGATTCGAGTTTGACAGCAATATGTCAAAATGATTTTCATCTCATTAAGACTATCAATCCAAACATCCCAACCACCTCTCCTGTCTGTAAAATCACAAACATGAAAGCTTACATATGATAATGGCCGACTGCTTCCTGGTGGCATCCTGCCTCTCCCTCCTCTGCTCTGTTATTTTAACGAGACATCCTCCAAACACAGTTTACAGGCACATCTGACAAGAAGCAGCACGTTTATTATCAGCTGTTAGGTTCTGACGAAACCGTTTTGACAAAAGCAGCTGTCACAGCTGTGCTGCAGACACACGCGTCACACACAGGTAGTGATAACACGGTAACCAGAACAGGAACAGCACGGCCTCCCAATTTTACAAGGTTCATCATTAAAAAGATAAAACACATCACGTCTTATTATTCATGAAGTAAAAATCCACAAGTTGTTCTTTTTTTTCTGACTTCTGGCTCGACCAGTTGCTTCTGTTTTATGGCCTGAGGCTCAAATTAGAGGAATGAAAGCTCAATCACGACCTCGAGATGAGATGAGGTCTGACAGGAAGTCAAAACAGGCCGCCACTTCCTGTCTGTTACTGTAGCGACACATCGGCCATACAGGAAGCCCCCGAAGAGGCTGTGAAGACATGGCAGTTAGGATTATGTCTGAGTCTGTGTGTGTGTGTGTTTAAACTCATGGAATCCGACAGTGTTCAGAGTCCGAGCACTGTGACAAATATTCCAGTCTTCTGCTTCCGAGTTGAAATAATTAGCAGATTAATCAGAAAATTAATTGTCAATTTTGATAAACAACTAATTAGCCAAACAGCAATTATCAGATTCTCAAATAGAAATATGAGATGTCCTCTCAGCAGCAGAGGTCTGTGTGTAGGTGGACATGAAGTGGAAAATGTTTGACCCTGTTAGAGCCGTCCGGCGGTTCCTTCGCCTCCTCTGCTTGCTGTGTGTGTGTGTGTGTTTGATTAGCCTGTACAGAGGTTAGCCTCAGCTACAGTATATGTCAGAGTTTTCCCCTGTGGCTAGATCATCTGATTATTTTATGCACAGAGCTGCATGGTCCAATTTGCCTGTGTGTGCATGTGTGAAACGCTGTGTGTGTTTTTGTGTGTGTGTGTCTTTCCAGTGGACAGCTATCTCGCTTGCCGCAGGCGATCCAGGAAATGCTTCTCCACTGGTCCACTCAGATGTGACTGTGTGTATAAGTGAGTGGATTTTGTGTGTGCGTGTGTGTGTGTGTGGCAACAACAGCCCCTAGCCCAGTGCCAGCTGGACTCTCCATGAAAGGGCTTTTTTATAAGGGGGGGGTAGAGTGATGGGCGGAGGGGGGGGCAGAGGACAGAGAGGGTCACAGCCTCCTGCCAGCTCGCTCTTACACACCGGACCAGAAGTCATCGGAGTTTTTAGCCACTTCGCGGCCACTCTCCTCCTCCTGCTGCTGCTCGCACCTCTCTCCACACACTCGTCTTTATCTCAGTTTTCAGCCCCTCTGCAATCTCTCTCTGTCTTTATTCTGCCGCCCACCCCCACCTCATACCCACTCCCATCCTCCACTCCAATCATTTCTTTCTGCCAACATCCTCTCCCACTCTCACTCTCTCTCTCTCTCTCTGTGCACGGTGCACTGGGCAGATCCAGCTGGCGCCGTGGCAACCAAGCAAGCCATGCATAGCTGGCATCATAAGCACGTTGACGGATGGAGTTCAGGGTGGGGTTGTGGTGTGTGTGTGTGTGTGTGTGAGTGGTAAAGGGGGGGGGGGCAGGCTGTACACATTTCACCCTCGTCAGCAAAACACAAAACTCTCTCGCTGTACCACAGTAGCATTTACTTCGGAGAGCTCAGGATAAATGAGAGAGGGATGGACAGAGTGTGTGTGAGTGTGTGTGTGTGTGTGTGTGTGTGTGTGTGTGTGTGTGTGTGTGTGTGTGTGCGTGTGTGTGTGTGTGTATGTGTGTGTGTATATTAGGACTCTCAAAATGCCTCCAAGTGCCATCCAAGCTCTTTCTCTTCATCCCTATCATCCTCTTCCTTTTTTTCATGCAATTCTACACCACCACCAGCACCTCCTCCTCCTCCTCCTCCTCCACCTCCTCAGTCATGGGCCGTATGGAGGCTGAGGGGATTCGTGACACGTGATGGCTGCTTGACGGCAGCAGAAAAGCCAGACAGCACGAAGCTTTCATCTACCATTTAACAGAACAGAGAGAAGCCGTTAGCAGTTCTCAGCAGGGAAATTAGCGGGGCGTGTTGTGCCCGTGTACACAAAGTGCCGGGGTATTAACTGTTACATTATTGAGAGCCGGGCCTCCCGCGCCTGACAGTTTAGATCTCACACTGAGAAACGGGACGTGGCGTCTATCACTGCACTTATGGTGGAAAGTGTTGGATTTGTGATGGTAAAGCAGAAGTGCCCCGAACAAAAGCAGGAGCACTCCGATCACAAAATGGAGTCTTTTGAATGTATTGACAGACAAAATATAACTGCAAACAGATTTAGCTTTATAAGAGTGGTTCAGAAAAGCCTCTCCTTTAAGGTGGGAGCCTGACAAGCTTCCACACAGCAGTGATCCTTTCCAGCACCCCAACCAAGTACTGTTGTTGCCTCACACTAACCAAGCAGCACAGGAAGAAGCACAAAAGACTCTTGTGCAGATTCAACAGGCTAATATATCACAGGTAAGCTGCAGCACTGCAGCTGACTTCTAGCTGTATGTAATGCAAAGCGCCGAGCATCACCAGGTCTGATGTGAAAACTCCAAGAGAGTGGGTTGATGATACATAGTTTACATATGAGAAACCATCCATCTGTGCACAAACACAAGCAGGGAAACAGATTTCACTGGGTTTTCTACAAATGTTCTTCTTCTGTAACAGACTCGGAGAATCCTCGGGCAAACCCACAGTATCATGTTGTGCTCATAACATGATTAATCCATCCATCGGGGTTCAGTGGCTTCACTGCTGGTGCGTGCTTTAATTAGTAACTCGCACGTTGGAGAATGAGCCGTTCAGCCGTGTATGTGATCATTTTCACAAAAGGTGAAGTGAATGATTCATCCCTGCAGTGATTCACCACCAGTGGCAGACCAGCCATCTGGAGCGGTGCAGGTTTTTTCCCGCCAGGCTCCTTGTAAGAATCCAGGCCAGAGCAGAGGAAAAGAAACTGAAAATAGTCATCAGGCTGTGGATCTGACTCTGGCCTGGAGGAGGGGGGGGGGGGGTCTGTGGCCCACAAATTATTTTGAGGATGATTCTCATTACAGATCATGATTCACCTGCGTTCACCAGCAGACAGACATTTATGCAGTTTGACGCAGTCAAATATTAAAAATTAGAAGAAGAACTTGCTTGGCTAAACCTGGCCCCTCTCCCTGTCCATCTTGCTCTCCAATGTCTGCTCCCTGCACATGAGATTGTACAACAAATGTCACGACTACAGCTTCAGGCTATGGACTCATCTGAAAAAGCTCAAGCCATTTACCCTGCATTGCCTCAGCAGGCCATGTCTCTGCTGTGTATAATGATGTTGTTATACCTAAATGTTTCCTTTGCTGCCTCTGCACTGATGTGATTACTTTTTGAGTCAGTAAATATGTATATATACATCACAGAAGAGCACAGCATGATAAAGTGATTTTACTTCACAGCTGTAGACTCACTTTTATGCTCAAACGGTCAATGTTGCATTTTTCCGTGCACAGATTCACCACACCGACATCACCGATTATCAAGGTCATATGAAGTGTTCTTGTAGACAACAGAAATCATCACTCACCTTCTATAAGTTAAACGGAGAGATTAAGTCACTATGTTGCCATATAGCTGTTCCACTGACGAGCACAAAAGCAAACCATGAAACGGCAAGAACACATTTAACACAGGAGGAGGATGAAGCACAAAGTCTGGGCTTGATCTCAGGTACTCCAAAAGATAAAAGGTGTGTGTGTGTGTGTGTGGAGATTTTACATGTGTCTGTGAAGGATTCCAGTGTGTTAAGCGTTATGTTATGGGTGTTATGTGTGCTAGAAGGGGAGAAGCGTACCCTTCCTGAGTCAGTCACAATGCTACGCTTCAAGCAAGAACAGTAGCAGCTTAGCCACTTCTGAACCTCCCACACTCCCAGCACACCGCCTGGCTACAAAGCATCTTTGTTCTCAGAGGAGACAATTCAAATCTCCAGCTCCCATTTCCCACGGATTTTCTAAATGTAGCTTTCTCCCTGTCTTTCGGCAAAAGACTATACATGTTTTATTTGTTTGTAGAACTCTAAATGGCGGATTATTCTCGCTAATTCCTCCAAAAAACATGACACAATTTGACCAGGCAGTGTGGAAACACACACACACACACACAGAGGTTTGGAGGTCTGCCTGCTGACGTGCATTGAGGCGTTTCAGCGTGTGGACATGTTTCTGGGATTGTGTGCAAGTTCAGAGTGTGTGTGTGTGTGTATGTGTGTGTGTGTGTGTGTGTGTGTGTGTGTGTCGGATCGATGTGTGAAGAGTGTGTAAGAGGGCAAAGAAAAAAGAAAAAAAAAGAAAAAACCCCGACCGAACACCGTGGCAACAGCAGCCGAATCACTGGACTGTTAAACGTCAAAAGTCAAGACCCAGCAGAAAGATCAAGACTGCATGCAGACACAATCATCAAACTGCAACCAGAGAGAGGGAAGAACACGTGAAGAGGAGGGAGAGAGAGAGAGAGGGAGAGAGAGAGAGAGAGAGAGAGAGCTCATGTTTGGGAGGTGTTAGTTTAAAGTGAGGCTGCAAAGAAAAGGGAAGAAAAACAAGAAAGAAGAAAGCAAACCTGGGCAAACTGGCTCACACCAACTTGAACCCTGTGGAAGAATTTGGAAATGCTCCAACAACCCCAACACCACTGTGTGTGTCCACCGCGGGGCCAAAAGCGCTCTAACAAGGGCCTGCTCTCAGACTCACTCACCACAATCCACAGTTCATTTGCATCCAGCAGGGTTACACTTTGAAGGGAGTAGTTTCGATCTTAAGTTATAAATATTTCAAGCTGGCCCTTGTCCTGCGAATTTGGCCCCGCTGTGGGGAAAGGGTCAATCAAAAGCCTCCACACGGCCTCACCGAGCTTCAGCCAGCGAGGAGGAAAACATTTCAAGAAATCCAATGTGAAGATTGAGAGAGCCCAGCGTCCCTGCAGCTCTCAGATCAGCCCTGATCCCAGCGTGTGTGTGTGTGTGTGTGTGTGAGAGAGAGTTTTATGTTCTGTACATGCATGTGTGAGTGTGTTTGTATGTGCATGCAGATGTCTGTGTGTGTGTGTGCAGTGGCTGCATGCTGATTGTTGGGCTGTGGTGCTGTGCCACCTGTGTGTGTTGATCATACTTGACTTTCACACATGTAATGTGTGTGTGTGTGTGTGAGATTTAACGGACTCACCAATGACGACGGTGGTGATCTGCTGCCTGCTGGCCCCGTGCTTGTTCTTGGCCTCGCAGATGAAGGTGGTGTTCACGGCGTCATCCACCTTCCTCACTGTCAGCTTGTCACCGTTCACTTCTACTGTTTCTGGCAAAGGACCAGAAGCCCTGGAGGGAAGAGAGAAAGATGGAAACGAGGGATAACACAAGTAAAAAAAAAAAGCAGTGAGAAGACCATCCGTTTTCCGTTTTTGGATATTGGATAACATGAAAAAGATGAAAATCAAAAAGACAAATCGACAAAGGGAGGGAGGAAAAAATGGGCAATGTGAAATAAAAAAGATGGAAAAGATAGACGAAGAGATGAAAACAAGAAAAGCATTCATGTGAAAAAAACTCCCAGACATGAGAACAGCCGTGTAACTGTGTAACTGCTCAGTATTCATCATGAAAAGCGCACACAGCACGCCATCTGTCCATCAGGACGAGATGTTAGCAGCCTTTGTGCTTATCAAAAATTTACTAAGAAATTATCATTAAAGCAGAAGAAGAAGAAGATGATCAGTACTTTTCTGCTGTGATTGGGAAGTGGAAGAGGAGGAGGAGGAAGAGGAGGAGGGAGAGGAGGAAGAGGAGGAGGAGGAGGAGGAGGAGGAGGAGGGAGAGGAGGAAGAGGAGGAGGAGGAAGAGGAGGGAGAGGAGGAAGAGGAGGAGGAGGAAGAAGAAGAGGAGGAGGAGGAGGAGGAGGCAGACGGCACAGATGGCCTGAGCGTGATTCTTACATGGTCCAGGTGATGATGGTCGGCGCTGGGTTTCCATTGGCCCGGCAGTGCAGCACGGCGCCAGAGCGGCCGACGTACCAGTTGTTGTCGTAGCCCTCTATGGACACAGAGGGGGGGTCTGAAAGACAGAGCGTGGACACAGAAGCTCCGTGATTTATCAGACGGGACATATCGCTCCTCACGCTGACCCTTCAGGAGGTGAAGGAGCAGCAGGTGCAGCAGGTTCAAGGAGGATTTTTCCACACTGTGGATCCCTGTGGTTTTTATTATGGCCACATACGCACCGCTTAGATCGACATCAAGGGTTATATATCCGACCTACATACACAATATTCTGTACACATAGGTATCCCATCAAGATGAGAAAAGGGGCTCTTGCAGGCGTCCTCTAAAACCAAAACAAAGTCCACCATTTTGAAAAAATGTCAGTGAGATTTTGCTCAATATTAGGCCGGCCACGGGGAATCATTTGTTCTGTTATTATCTGTCCTACATGTGCATGATTAAAAGCTCTAAATTCTTCATCACAGAGAAAAGCTGCTGTTCAGCTGCACTGATAAGAGATCCAACAAATTTAAAAAGAAAAAAATGTCTCATTTAAATTTGGGCAAGAATTCACATGTGGATTTAATCTGAGCTGCAACTTCTGTTAGTTTTAATCAGAAGTTACCGAAACGCTGTGTTTCTTGTCTATCTGAACAATCACTTTTCACCGATGTCTTTTCATTATATTGGAGAGAAGGCTGGTATCACTGTAGATGGACAAACAGCGCTGCAGGCTTTAGGATGAAATCTGTTTTTTTTGGATGTTGGCATGATCCGTCCGTTTCAGGGATCCTGTCATTTTACCAGGTGCTGCATTATTTGGCGTCTGTCTCAGCAACTTAAAAGCAGTTCACCGCTGGGTCGCTGTCACCGCGGGGGGGTTCTTGGACTGATGAGAAAAATAATTACATCAGCCTGTCTTTATGAACTCCTGGCATTTTGAGATGTTTGATTAATCTGTGTCAGCATGTTGCATCATTCAGCTGCAGTCAGACGAAGCTCGAAAACAAGACAAAAAGTGGCCGCCGGCCCCCGCATGTACAGTGATGGAACCTGCTGCATCGAGGAACAGAAAAAAAATCACAGCATCTTCAAGGTACTCTAATCCCAGCAGGGGAACATCAATTAACGTCACACTTGTAAGAGTCTTATGTTAAAATTAAGACGAACCAAAGCTGTGTGTGTAGGAAGTTAAAAGAAGCAGAAAGGCTTAGTGGCTTTCTTTGCCTTCATGTTTTTCATGTTTAAGATCTGAAGGCAAAGAGAGAGAGAGAGAGAGAGAGAGAGAGAGAGAAGCACAAGAAGCAGGACAGGAGGGTAAGTGTGTGTGTGTGTGTGTGTCTGACCTATAAAAGCTGATCTGAGTTACAGAGCAGACAGGAGACATGATCCCCCCCACACCAGAGCTACACTAACACACTGCATGCGTTTTTGCGGCCATCACTTCACTTCTGGGTCAGTTTAGGGAAGAGTGTCATTGCACATCACACAAGTGCATGTGTGTATGCGTGGCTAAACACACAAATGAGGCACACACACAGAAGCTAAAACTTCTCCCACAGTTTGTATAAAAAGAACCTCTAACAGCTCGATGTATGTCTGATATGTATCCACTCATCATCGTTCCTTCCAAAGTTTGTGTTTGTGTGTGTGTGCATGTCATCTAAGTGTGTATGTGTCTAAAAATTGGCGATTAATGAAAAAGGGCTGAACAAAGACAATCTGTTCCATCTTCGCAGTAAACAGCAGCGAGGTCACACAGCTGAGACGACGCTGTCAGCATCCCCAAAGCTCTTTAAAGCCACACTGAACCTGTGTAATATTTTAATCCCATGCAAATTAGAATGGAATTTAAAGGATTAAGTGAAGGCAAATGTGTGTGTGTGTGTGTGTGTGTGTGTATGTGAACACTTGTGTGTAAACATGTGTGTTTGGAGTTTTTCTATACTCATGAGGGCCAGAAAAAGACTGTGAAAAACTGTGCAAACATTCTGCACTTCCACACAGAGGTGGACTCACCACATACGTTCAAACAGAGCTAATTAAGTCTATCAGCAGCAGGTAAAGCTCTCTTTGCTTTACAGAATACCAGAGTTTTAAATCTGCCGTCTGTGGAGACGTTCCCACGCTGCTGCGAGGCACTGAAGCTGGCGGTGTCAGGCAAGGAACTTCGCAGCTGGAAGATCGGCTAATCCGATGCTCCAGATAACAAAAAAAATCAGTCTGCAAAAAGGAGCTAAGCTAAGCTACGTACTTGTTAACCAAAGCCCCAGGTCTGAGTTCAGAAACATGAATTTCCTAGAATGTTTAGGTAGGACATATTTGATAGCACCTTCAAACAAACGCTTGGAAACTTCCTGCGGCCATCTTGATTTCTAGACTAGATTAATGGTGAAGGTGCTGCAGGTGACACAAAGGCAAATAGCTGGTGTGTGTGAATAACAATTCATAAGTGTGTGTGTGTGTGTGTTTCTTACACTCCACTGAGAGCTTGACGGCGTAGACCCACGGCCGCTCCTGTGTCCTCTGGTCCACCTTGCAGATCACCTCCTTGCCGTCATCTGCTGGCGTGGGGACCAGGCGATACTCGCTGCGCACCGTCACCGTGCCGTCAGGGCCGCCCGTGGTGCTGGTGGAGTGATTGCCATTAAGCGTGGCCATCCAGCTGATGGATGCTGCCGGTTTCCCGTCCGCCGCCTCACACCGGGCCACCACCACCGACTTGGGTCCGGCCTGGACGGTCACGACGTTGGCCGAGTTCTTGGGTTTGGCTGGTGGTGGATGATAAAAGAGACAAGCGGGAGGAGGACAGGACAGGAACATAAGGAGGACACATGGGGCGAGAGAAGAAGAGAGAAAAAAGTAAAGATGAAAAGTGTGAAAGGAAAGAAAGATCAAAGAGGGAGAGGAGGACAGGGAGACAGCAGAGGAAGAGGAGGTTCAATCAGTTTGTTGTGCATATACACTGTGACATCCAGCTGTGGCTGTAATGAAATTCTGAGAGGAGGGTGGGGGGGTTCTGTGGTGAGACCCTGAGCTAGTCAACAGAGACAGACAGCCAGAGGAGGTACGGATAGATCCCTTCGAATCTCACGCTGTCAAAGGTTTAAGGCAAAGTATCCGAACGTTTAAGTCACTTTAAAACAGCCCAGATGTTCTTAGAATAAACTTTTAGTACCAGAAATGTTCACGGTGACCTCTCAACTTTTGCAAAGTATTACACCCTAAGCGGGGTAGTTTTGAGGGAGGTACAGCTGTGAAGCGCATTAGATGCTTTTCCACTGCTGGAACTGCTGCTGGGCTGATTTGGGCCGGCATTGTCACATGTGCTTTCAGGGCAGGAAAGGTGGGACACAATCACGACATGCTTTCGGGTGTGAGACGGGTCTGCAAACTCTCCTTCTGTCACTGTTTCTCTACGACAGAACAGGCTTCATGCGATGACTCTCTGGTTACCTCGTTCCAAAATATTTGCAGAATTGTTAGTAGCACCTTGGATTTTCTCCGCTGCTCAGTGTTCTTTGGACGTCTTTTTGTTGATACCAGTCACCGACATAAACAACATGTCACAAAGATCAGCAGAACAAAGAAAAAGATGGAGCCGAAGTAGGCCAACAACAAGCTTTGTCAGGTCGTAGCGTCCAGAGATATGGATTTGTCAAGTAAGTATGTCCTCTGCTGGTTCCTGCACTGCGATGGAACTTTAATGGGCTAATAACAGGGCAGCTCCTTCTAAGACCTTCTGGAGCATTCCTGTAGAAGTTGTTGTGGTAGCAGCTTAATATTGAACTAAAAACCTCCTTTTACATCAACCAGTGGCCTTCCAGCGACCTTCATCTCTGTGTGTGATGTTTCACATGACGTTCCTCAGCTGACCCGAGACATCAGACACAGCGACGTCCTTCTTCTGTCACTAAATCCAACTAAACGTTTCTAACGGCCCTTTCTTACATGAAAAAACAACTTCTGCTAGACAATCAGTCTGTAAATGTCACTGAATTCCATTATTTGATGATGTCAGGTGTTGCTAATGCACTTTTTTGTTTTGTTCTTCACCTCGTAAACAGACTGTTCCCTCTGTGTTTTGTGGCTTTTACAGAATTTGTGCAGAGACCGGACTGGACGTATTGGAAGTGAAAGATTTTACTCATCAAGTAAGGAAATTACTGCAAACACATTTTTGCTGTTGTTGTTGTTGTTGTTGTTGGTGCATCGCCTCCTGCAGGAGAAATTGGTTTGTCAGTGTGTTCTTTCCATTAACACAGTGGAGGATGGAGTCCTTGCTCTTTCACTCTAAAGGACAGAAACCAAAGTCTGCATGTCAGCTAATCTTTAAAATGGCTCAGCTAGAGCTGGGAATAAGAAGCAGCATCCGTGCAGTGCCAGGACGTATTAAATCAACACACACAGGCGAGACAACAAGTATGTGATGTTTCCTTTCAATTAAAATGACTTGATGAAACTTAAGACTAGTGTGTACATAAACATTTATGCAACAACCACATTGACCGTGATGACCTTCATGGAAACTGAGAAGCAAAACCGGAGGAAGCCGGCACACCTTGTTACTCTACCTGCACCAGACTCAGTTAGCATTCTTAGCTGAAGCATCAGCTGCTCCACAACAGTGATGGCTTTAAGGCTGAGGCATATAATATGAACGCAGGGCAGAGGTACTGGGACACTTGCATGTTTCGTTGGAAAGTAGACACATAAAGGCTCCAGCCAGTCATTTATCAACACACACGTTCCTCTATCTTCCATGTTGATGCTCTCCCACACCTTCACTGCAGACACCTTCAGCTGATGCTTCTCAGTGAGGCAGCGAAGACACGCTCAGAGGGACTGACGCTGGGAGATCGACTCGGCCATTAAAGACCGTTCAACCTCTTCACCCAGAGACGCTCTTTGGTTTTCGATGCATTGGGCTGATTCTGTGACACTGACTGCTCCTGTATAGCCCTGCATCCATCCTACCATCAACACTGCACACATGAGTCAATGTTCCATCAGCAGCCATACATGCCTGGGCTGATACAGATGAGGAGTCTCTCTTTGTGTTCGTGCCTTTGTTGATGAAGATTCTCAGTCATCCAGGTCATCATACGTAGAGAAGATTGAAGCAAGGCGTCTGGACTTGTAGAGTTTTCTTGAAGACGTATCGCTGCTCATCCAAGCAGTACTGATGAAGCTGCTTGGATGAGTCCAGACGCCTTGCTTCAATCTTCTCTACGTGGTGTAGCCTTTGCACATACATTTTAGCTGCCTGTAAAACATTTCATGGTCAAGTGTCCAATTACTTGTGAAACTTTGGAACTAGAAACAGTCTTCCTGGCAGGACAGCATGTCAGACAGGTATTGTAATTTAACAACTCGTCATTCTTGTCATCCAGGCTCCTACACATGGATTTCACTGGTCAGAGGTTGCTTTCACCGCCTTGCAGCTGGCTTAGTGCTGAAGGTCAGAGCATCACCAGTTGAGCTGGGAGAGCCCAGCCCACCTGAGTGTGCTTAAGTGTGCCATAGTTAATATTTACCACTCTGCAGTCATTAGCTGCTTGTACACGATTGTGTCTGCTTTGTTGTTTTAATCGCCTTCAAAGTTGATTTAAAATCCAAATTTATGCACCATTAAAAAAGGTATTAGCTGCTTCCTGTGTTGTTTTTCTGAAACCTAAAGAGCGTGTGAGCGAGCCGAGGGAAACAAAGCGGGAGCTAAGACATGAAGGAGATTAGCAACAGATACGTGAAGAAAAAAGAGACACAAACACACAGAGACGCTGGCTGTGCACAAAGCAGGAAAGCACAGTGGTGCAAACAGGTTCGGATTGATCTGGGAGCCTTAACAAGCCCGACTATCTGACACCGACGTGAGCCGTGACGCCGCATCTGATTGAGCCTGTTGCTGCTGCTTACATAGGCAATCTGAGTGCAAAGTAATTAGAAGAAAACTGGGATGCTAAGCTAACAGAGCCGAATGCTAATGGGACACCAGCTCCAGCAGGCTGAATGTCAGCATCGTCTCAGTGTGTGCACACATCTGCGCTGCAGTCAGATTCACCTCACGTGTGCACAGTGTTTGTGTTTTTATATAACAGACGTCCTGGGGAAATCATTTGTAAATGTCCGCTGCAGGCCTTCTCTTCGGAGTCCTGTGTTGTGAAACCGTCCCTGCACTGACGGAGACTCTCAGCGCCCTTCAGCCATGCAGCTGCTTTTCACCTTGGCAGGAGTTACCGAACAAGGCCTGTGACTGGAACGCAGCCAGTTTGAATCGTAAACAAGTTAAGAAGATCTGCCAACCACAAAGATTTGTAGCCGAGTGTGAAGCCGGCTGTTGCTGAGTTAAGGTGGAGACAGCTGACATCTGTCATGGTGATGGAGTCTGTGCTGAAACCAACCCAGCACACAGACAGCCCAGCACTGACCCACATTATCACTTACACATTTGGCCCACATTCTGCCGTGACAGTGATGAAGCCTTTCCAATCTGGTTAACAGAACAACTTAACCTTGATATTGTCCAGAACTGGGCAGAGACGAGCAGGAAGCTGCAGCTCTGAAACAGACCAGGAGTGGGGTTTTTTTAACATGAGGCTAAAGAGCCACTTTGGAACCACATGAACCGTCACCGTTTTAGGAGGTGACCTATTTACAGCCCCACATTTGACCCAGAACATCCTCCTCTGTGGGTTGTGTTACTGGACACACTCTGTAAGAAGCCTCTACCACTCCATGGACGGATGATCCTCCCGTCTCATGGACCCTGTTCACACTGGAGAAACTGAATCCAGCTAGAGTAGCATTGAATCCAGATAGCCTTTAAGCTGGATACATTCAGAACTATTTTCAAATCTGGCTATTACACACCCGGCTTAACCTGGCTTGTTTGTTGTCCTCCAAACCGCTAGGTGGCGCCTCGTAATATACAGAGTCCATTCAGGCCGTGGTAGGACAGTGTGTGCACATGCGTTGTGCATTTTTTTTTGTTCCGTGTCGCTTGTTCTTTCATTTTTTTCTGGTTCAAAAAGCAGTTTATTCCTTTGTAGCTCTGTGGAAAATAAACTCGGGGCAAAGCTGTCGTAGTTCGATGGTTGTTTACGGCTTTTGTACGCAACCCGGACACTGTTTCTATACTGATTCGCTAGCCGCATTTGCGTTCAGACCTGAGCCAGATGTAAGCCAATCCGGCTAGATCCACCTCTGAGAGGTGGGTTGAAATCAATCCGGATATATCCAGATTCGTGTTGTTCAGACTCAGAAAAAAACGATCCGGATATATCAGGATACGGCCCGAATCCTGCTCTAGCCGGATTGATTTCCCCAGTGTAAACGGGGTCTTAGTGGCGATCGCAGCATATTCCGTCACAGCAGGAAACACTTTGCCTGCAACAGGGAGAGTGGGCAAAAAACATTCATGTGGTCTCTGAGCATGAATGTATGTAATAGCTCCATTGAAAACTAATGCAAAAAATGCAATGCGGCTTTATAATATGTCCGCATTAGACAAAATGAGTGTAAAAATATAGACTCAGAGTCAGATCACAGAATGGAAACAGGCTGCACATATCAGTGTTTCCTCCGCCTCTCTCTAAGTATGGATTTATTTTCTTTTGTACCCTGATGCAGGGCGGTCCAGTGATAGGTTTGTTTTTGTTATTTTACACTGCTGCATGCATTAGCAAGAAAAAAATCAATAAAAGCTTCCAGATCTTGTTAAATTTTTGGAATTCACGTCTCACCGGCTGCCCAGGTTTGTAAACATCTCCCAACGTGACGCTCGGCTGTGGAATATTTTCAGACACTGCCGGTAAAAAAGCATCTGTTTGGCTCTCAACTCAACTGGTAACAATGCATGAATATTCAGGGGACGCAGGAATAGTTTATAGTGCAATTACTCTGCTGCCTGTGATGTTTTGACAGCTCATTATTGGCTCCTAGAACTGTTGACAAAATGAATTAATTTAAGTTTGAGAATAATTTAGTTCATTTAAGCGCGAGAGCAAAGCCTCTAAATGCAATAAAGAAATGAGACTTAGCACAGCTGCTATTGTTTTGCACAAAAAACAGCTCATTTTGACTTCTAACCCCAAAAAAAATGTAAACGCACCTCCTGGCCTCACATTTCCACAACCTTTGTGTCGCTAAATTGAACACATTTTCCCTGATTCAGTGCTTCTACTGGAGGGCAAACAGAAACCTGTTCCCCCTTTCTTAGCTTAACAAACAGATTATTGGTTTCTCTTCAATTCTCCAGGTGCACGGTGTGTCCAGGAAGGATGTCGGGGATCCTGACAGTCAGGATGCTGTGGTTTAATTAGGATGTAGATTTGGAGAAGAGGACTGGACATGAGGCATCGCCGAGCTCTGTGGGATTACTTCTGTAATTTCTCTTTAACCTTTATTCATCCAGGGAGGGTTTGCTTTGCACACACGATTTCTTCAGTGCAAGACCTCATTTCTCACTCTTACACATATTTCCACCTGGGAGCTGCCCAGTACAACCCGCTGCCGGCCGACGTGCAGCTATTGGGGTCATAATACGCCGCTTAATAAGATGCTGCGAGGTGCAGAGTGTTTCAGCCCAGTGTTTGCTCAGGAATCAAAGGATTTCACCTGCGGCTCTTTTAAATATGTAAATGTCTTTCAGCAAATGAGGCGCACTGTGGTGACTGAGTCTTTGAAATTATATGAACGCTGTTGAAAATGGACATCTGTGGCGACGTACCTGTGCCGAAGCGGTGCACAGTTAGTGAGCCGTGGAGCAGCAGCGCAGGTGGAGCTGACATTTCACTGACAACATCACACCTGCAGTCACCACCATTCTCTCTGAGTGCCGACACTCACTGAGAAAAACCCGCCTGAGCTCCTCTGGTTCTGGTTAATCATGACACCACAGGCCATTAAAAAGCCGGATTACCAGCAACGTTGAAATGAAAATGTTTTGCTTAGTATGTATAATAGATCTATTAGTTACACAAAGGTTTCAGGCACTTTTTTCCGTAATGCAGGGAGCATCTGATCACTCTGAGAACAACCTCAGAGGTTCGACCAGAAGCAACCTGAAGAAGGAGGAGTGCTGCCACAGATGGCGTGGTCCCCACAGACACCTGAGCTGTGAAGCAGTCAGCCGGGACACACGACGTAAAACAGAAGCAATGAGCCCACAAGTCCGAACCCACAGAGGAGGAGCCTCAGAGCTGGTTTAAAGGGAAATGGTGCCAACAACAAATGCTGATTACAGCTTATTTACAGGGCTACTTCCAAATAACATGATGCATGCTTAAACAACAATCTTTGTACTGCCAGGAAATGTGGTAATGACATCATCACCATCACACGCCAGCAAATGAAAGACACATTTGGTGAATAATTACATCCCCAAATATGACGTGGTTATATTTTTCTGCTGGATGGCCAGAGCAGATCACATGGACCTGCAGCTGACTTCCTCTCAGGACTCTGGGGTTCGTTTCCCCCCTGATACTTCGGTTAGGCATTAAAAACTACTGCTTAAGGTTGGGCTGGTTTTACAAGAAAAAAGTTCCCTTCTGCTTCGGCCATTTTCAGGTCCCACCACATACAATGCATACAGCATGCAGGCAGCTATCAGTACACAGTGGTCACCTCTAATGGCCTTTCTACACTGTGCGATTTTTGGCGATCTTAAAGGACCATTGCATGACACACTACATGACGTGAATGTAATAAATTTTGGTACGACGTCAAGTTTGATGCGTGCAGATTGTGCGATGACCATTCACTGAAACACAGCCGATCACAGGTTAAGTCGTACGTCAACATGTGTGGAGGAGGAAGACGTGGCTGTGGGGTGACAGGTCGTAGCAGCTGTCACACTGTGAGTCAGTCATCCTAAATTTCTGACACCGCTAGAATTTTATCTCAGCTTGTCTTTGGTCCCAAGACGCTGACAACGGCCATCGTGGAAGCTGCCTTACAGTGCGACGTAAGACCACCGATTTAGAGCCACGACCGAAGATATCTCCGCGATTCTCCTACGATGATTGTCTTTCGTCTGCGACAGCCCAAGATCATACAGTGTAAACCGGGCATAAGATGTGGAGGTATCAGCCTTATCCTGGTGATGGCAGGCTGCCTTTCACATTATGTTCACACAAAGGCCCACGCAGGTTGACTTCAATGGCCGCCGATAACACACCTGATTTATCATGTTTAGTTTTTCTGTGAGGACGGACTGGAAGAGGAATAACCAGTAAGTTAATATACCTCTTTCTAGTCTTCATTTCCTGTTTGTTGCCTTTTGCTCTGGGCTTCACTGACACTGTGCCAGAGTCACTCCTGGCTCCGACCTGCCCCCCCACCCCTCGCTGTCCAGCCACTGACCCTCCCCCACCTGTGAGCTCTCCCCCTTTTTCCTCCTCTGGGGGCATATGATCACTTATTACTGATCCGCCAGACTCTCACCTGCTATGGTATTTGTTTTTTTTGTGCTGTCCTGCTTTATCCAATAAGAGGCAATATATTTGGCTACCATTCATTTCGAATGGTCCCCATCCAAGACGATATGATATCATTCACTGCCAAGTGACTGATTCTTTATTCACATCCCAATAAGTGGTAATAAGATTGGCTCTGGCTCTGCTGCTGAATCCAATAAGTTCTAATACGATTGGCTGTCTGCATTATGTATTCATACCAAAATAAGTTGTGATATGATTGGGGGTGCTGGTGGCTCTATATCCAATAAAATGTAATATGATTGGCTGCCAGCAGGTGTGGATTCAATAAGGTCTAATGTGATCGGCTCATATGGATTCCATATCCAATAAAGTGAAAATATGACTGTTTTCCATTGAATCTGATCCACATTTCCAAGTACAGGGACCAGGTTCTGTCCAGGATCTGCATCCAGTGCAGACAAAAGGCCACTCTGAACCTTCCAACAGGTATTTCCCTGGTCTGCGTCTGCTCTGTGCCAGCAGCCGCAGCAGTTTAGGAGGCTTAGCCCACATGGCTCTGTGAGCCAGCCAGAAGATCTTTCCATGTTTTCTCTGCGAGGCGGCCAAGTTCTACATCTTTCATTGTGTTCAGTGAGAGAAGGTTCCAGACCGGATTTTTTTATATTGTTGTGTGAGTTTTCTTATAAAACTACTGGGGAAAATATTACAGGCCCAGCTGGGAGAAGACATGAAAAGGATTGTAAAACACGCCTTTCCATGAACCCTAACGGCCGCAGCAACTGGTGATGATTTCATTTAAATTTCGCCTGGTTATTCTTCAGTGAGTCTTTGTGTCGCATAAGAGATTCCCAGAGCAACATTAGAGGCAGCGACAGATTAACTACAGCAGCCACCAGTAAACAAGCTTTCTATTGTTTCTTTCAGGTTTCCCCTTTGATTATGCAGAGACGAAATAAATGAATCTCTCACATCTCACCCCGACCAATAAATCCTGGAAAAAGCAGCAGGCAGACTGTGTTAAACTGCACAGTCAATTCAAAGTCCATCATTTCCGATGGGCCCTTCCTCCTCCTCCCACTATAGGAGTGCTAAATGGGCGAGGTCTTTATTGTATAAGCACCAAATGCTATGAGCCATATCTTTTGTGTGAGCTCAGCACTACTATGAAACGTTCAAGGGAGCTGTTGTTATTCACATTCAAGCACGAAGCCTCCTCAGCGTTGTTAACGGCGACAGGAAGACACCAGCATCTGATTCCTTTGTGCGCGCGGCGCAAACGAGAGGACATGTGGGTGGATGAATAACACCAGCTGTCTCCGATTACAAACAAGATGTGTCCCCTGCTAACAGCAACTAAAAATCCACTCACTCTCCAAAATCAAGACACTGAGGTAACTTGAAGTGTTTTTTTTTCTTTTTTTGCAGATTTTACATTAGTGCCTGTGACTGCGGCGATGCAGCCTGCTGACAGCTCAGAGCGACGCTGTGCAGGAAATAAACATGCAGCTTTTGTCTCACTAATTACACAACACACAGCACATTAGGATGTGACCATTTAAAATATGGACATTAGATGTTCCTGTTTTGTGTGTGCAGACTGAATATTAAGCTTATATCACAGGAGTCTGTTGTTGCATAGACATTTACTGAAGCTAGCATGCTAACCAGCTAGTTGTGCACTCAATGCAAATAACTCACACCTGAGACATTATCCATAGGCTTCTGAAGAGCTGCTCTGGCGTGTCATTTTATGCATAAGGGCACGGTTTTTCTTTTTAAAATGACTTCCATGTTATGAACATGTGACCTTTACCTAACCCTTGACCCTTTAATACCTAACCTTAACCACTAGTTTTTAATGCCAAACTCCACCCACAAGTGAAAATAAAACAGACAGCGGCGTTTAAAGAAAAGTTGTCAGATGATGCGAACCCCAGACTCCTGGGCAAACGTCTGCTCTAAGAACTGCCTCCATATGCAGACTTTGTGTTCCTCTACGATCGAGTGGCATGTCACCACCAGAAATGGTGGGAAGTAGCATGTGAGTAGTTTAAAAGTATGAGCAGTTATTCCAGGCAAAACAGCATGAAAGCAACATGCCAATAGCTTAAAATATGTAGGTGCTGCACACAGAATGTGATTAAAAGTCCTGTTTTATTTGTATCCCATGGTGAGATATCAAGTTGGCAAGTTATATAACACTCCTGCAGAGACCAAAGTAGTTTCCATGCCAGGCTGTTAACATGTTTTTTCTCTTATAAAGTTGGACATTTTCACACAGAGGTCTGTGGGGGTTGACTCACTTTGGGAGCAAGCCCTAGAGGCCACACGGTGAACTGCAGCTTAATACATCTGCACAGGTTCTGCCTGAGAGTCATTGGATGCAGTCCGCTATAGGAGAAGTGCTGCACAAGCAGAGCGTGTGTTAAAGGTAGGGTAGGAGATTTCATTCTGATGCACTTTTTGTTAAATTAGTGTAACTTCTCTTTACAAGCCGATAGCAACCAATTAGTTCAGCAGTTTCGCTTTAAAACAAAGAATATGAATCATCTGTGGAAGCTATAAAACACTAAAAACATCAGCCAATCCTCCGGGTGGACCCTGCACGGAGTATTGGCTGGTTGTCACTCTCTTCCTGCTCTGCGCGCACCAGAGAGGTACATGCATGATGGCCGAAGTCACAGACCACAGCTCGTCTTCAGGTAATGCGCGTCCATGTGATTGGGAGGCGTGGCTTCGGGGTGAGCTCCGAGAGAAAGGGGCGTGTGTTTACGTTCGAAATCTGGCTGACTCTCACTGAGTTTTCAAAATCTCCTACCCTACCTTTAATGCACGTGGACAAAGGGGAAAAGTTTGTGTAGTGTGCATATCTGCTGGACTTTGTGCTGAGCGGTGTCCCAGACTCCAGCAAAGAAGCAGCAGGTGGCCGATGACGGGGGTTTGTGATGACATTTTATAATGTTGCAGCAGAGCACATCATGATCATGTTTTTAACTGTGATAATTCTCAAGAAAGTTCTGCAGAAGATAAACAAGTCGAACATCAGATCTGACTGAGGGGGGGGGGGTGGGGGGTATAAA
Source organism: Parambassis ranga (assembly GCF_900634625.1). Taxonomy (NCBI): domain Eukaryota; kingdom Metazoa; phylum Chordata; class Actinopteri; family Ambassidae; genus Parambassis; species Parambassis ranga. The sequence continues at coordinate 2,920,502 of NC_041023.1, read as the reverse complement.
CTGTGGAAGTGAGGTGTTATGGGTTTTTAAGTACCTCCGGCTGCATTCAGAGAAGCCTGACAGTTTCATTGGTCTGGATATGAGTTATCTGCAGTTACGTGTTTATTTCCTTTTTTCATCTCACTAATATGGTTCAACGTATGATTGAAAACATGCAGCAGGAAGCAGATCTGACTCTTAATTTGTCTGCCGTGGATGTGATTTAAATGTGAAGTCTGAGGCGATGATTGTTTCAGGCACATTTACATGCAGCAGAATAATGGCTGATGTCTGCGATACAAAGCTACGCTGAGGTGGTGGTAATTGCTGCCTTCTTCTGATTATCACAATTAGGCTCCTCCACAAGTGATTAATTCAGTTATTTTGGCAAAACAGGCACTGACTCAAATATGTCAGGCAGGTCACAGCAGAGGCTGGTCCGGATGGTGCGTCTGTGTACGAACATGTTATTACAATCCATGCTGATCCACTCAGAAAAAAATGACCCAGGCTAACAACAGCACAGCCGTTTCTCAGTCAATCTACTTGACTTAAACTTGCTGCAAATATGATTATTGGGGCCATAACCTGCCTCCATAATCCATCACTATATTACTGGAATGATCATGTAACGGTCTCGTGCACACTCAGAGCTCAGCAGCGGTGTCTGGAATAAACACCCTGAGCCTATCTTCATCTTGCAGACCTGATCAAATCACATCTATGTAAATGAAAAGTGCTTTAACATGTTCAGCCACACTGGAATCTTTCTTGTTTCTACGCCCTGAGAATTCTCGTCAGAGTGCTGTAAATTGCTTCTTCTTAGACTTTGTCTCTGGTGGGATTCTCTTTTATAGAAAGCAGTGATAAGCAGATGGCTGGGGAGGCGCTTGTCAAGTCTGATGTAGCAGAACAGCTTTGGAAAAGTTGGTTTGGAGTGAGGCTCCCTGATGGAGAACAGTGGAAATGCTGATGACCTTTTGGTGCTTTAACCCTCAACATGTGCACAAAAAAATGCTGCCAGAAGCTTCTACTCACCAAGCATGATGAGGCTGGTCGTCCCTTGTTCGTTTCCAGACGGGTAGGTGGCGTACTCGCAGGTGTAGCGACCGGCATCGGACATCCTAAGGCTAGAGATTCTAATGGACGGGTTCTCCAGGCTGTTGTAGAGGAAGACAACCCGGTCTTTGAAGGCCAAGTTGGGGAAACTCTGTCCGTAGGTTGGGTGGTAGACAGCGATGTTGTCCCTTTGGCCATCAGCAGGTTCCCAGATCCAAGACACCTACAGGAGAAAAGAAGAGCAGCTATTTAAAGAGCAAAGACCGTGCTGTGTAGGAGCTGGACTCTTTGAATTAGGTTTATCTAATGAACCCAAGGCAGAGTCAGCCTAAACTTCCAATTAATCAGAACACTGGCATTAAAGGTGGAGCGCAAATGAGATTAACTGTGCAAAAACATGGGTCTTATTATCATTAAAATAAGACATGGCAAGGAGTGACAATGGAGTGGCGGCTAGGGATAATATAGCGAGGCTCGAGGTGCTCAATTAAGCGTTTGAACCCGACATTACTCACCACAGACGGGCTGGTCATCGAGCACAATAATTTGGGATCTTTTCTGTTATAGCTAATGCCCTTTTGCTGTCCCGTGGGAGTTTGTCACGCTTTTGAAATGTTTCTCCTAGCGTTGGTTGTTTGAGGGAGGGAGAGGATATTTGTTTTTTCGCCTCGGTGATCTTCTGAAACTCTTCATATTGTTGTTTGTGGTGTTGCTTCAAATGTGCGATGAGGTTGGTCGTATTAAACTTCCTTGTCTCTATGCCTCCTCGGGAAATGTGAGCATGACAAGTTTTGCACGTAGCTGCAATGTCTTTGTCCGACTGTAAGGAAAGATACTGCCACACAGCCGACATGTCTTCTCCTTGCTACAGTCGCACACGTACACACACTTGTTGTGTGATCACGTGATCGCTACATGCTGGAGCCGGGCGCTTTTCTTCTTCAGTGGGCGGCAGCAACGGGTGCACTACCGCCAACTACTGTGATGGAGTGTGAAGTGTCACCTACTTTAATCGGAGCGTTGATATCGGAGATTTTAGATGCCTTCCGATAAAATCCGATATTTGTTTTTTCAATATCGGATCGGGACAGCCCTACCTGATGCTATCTGCTTGCTTTAAGATCCGGTTTGGGTCAAACTAAATCTTTTACCGAACCAAACCAAGTCGTTTTTGTGCCTAAACTGTTACTGAAAATGAAAAAAAAAGAAGAAAAATTACGTCTGAATACATAAATTCACTTATAACAATATTTTAAACTCAATTAAAGAAGAAGAACGATTACATTATGTTTGTTGTACCTGCAAAGAATTCCGTGAGCACTGTGATGCTATTTTAACGAGCATCATTTACACAAGAGGCATCATTTTTTTTTTTTGTTAGAGTTCTTATGAAAGTTATTGATATGTGTGTGTGTGGCTTTATGAGACTCGACCGCAGGGGAGAAAACTGTGATTTTATACCGAATTGATTGTATTTTTCTCTGCAATTATCAAAAGTGACAGCCAATACAAACTGCTGGCTGGAGCGGTACACCGGGAAGGAGAGGGAATAACATTCATCAATACACATTTAGCAAACATCTATTATATGTATGACATCCAGAGGAAAGGGAGGAGAGAGAGAGAGAGCGAGAGGGAGCAGAGAGCCATGAAGGCTGTGAAGAGGAAGACGGATTATAACCCAGATGTCATCACAAATTAGTGGATGAGACTCCCTCTTCAGCTGTCGATGGTGAGGAAAATATCACAGAGGGCAATTCAGCCCGGCTGCAATTTCACTTCTTGTATATGAACAAATTAGCTATTGATTCCATCCACAACTCAGAGAGGGAGGAATCACACGGGATCCCACCGAACGGCTCACATCTGAAGTCTGAAGGACGCCAGGACTCAGCGCATCACGTGTTCTCAAACGGGAGTTGACTAAAGAAGTCATGTTTGTGACCCGACGTTTAGTCCAATCACGATGAAACGAACAAGAAAGCTGAGCGAACTCTGAGGAGCAGAGAAAGGTTTTCAATGGTGATTAGTGATCCTAACACAGCAGGACACTGATCGGTGCTGACACGCTGCTGACAGGTAAGAGCATCAATGACAGAGGCCGCATTGTGACACTGATATTGTTGATCATTTTCATACATGTCATTTCTGCTGACACCGAAAGAAAGGAGGAAGAGGAGAAAGAGAGCGTTAGCTTTAGCATGCAGCATGCGGCTCCAAACTGACAATGATCATGTGACCGAGTGTCAGCGGGCGCCCTTGATGGACCTCATGCTGTCACTGCATCACCCCATTACACAAACCCTGCAGGCCAAACTCCCGGGAAGCAGGCAGAGATTTGACAAATTCACATCACTGCAAGAGGTCACCTTCCTGATCTCCATGTTCATCAGCAGAGCTGTGATGAGATCTGATACTATTGAAATGTGAGGGGAGCACTGTCCTCACAGCTGCAGCCAGCGGGACAGGAGAAGCCCGCACCACTGTTACATCATCTGATTGCAGGTTTATGGGGTTCTCAGGGGACAGACAAGGCAACAACAGTATGTAAGCACTGTAAGAAAGTCGTGCTACACGCTGCAGCAACAACGCTACAAACACTTCAGCCAATGATAACAAGAGACCCCACAGCTGAAATGAGGTCACTTCCAGTCCAATCAATTAAATCTATTTAAATCATTTTTAAAGTTTCGGTATTGCCTCATCTCTCATTCTCATGAGCCCAGTATCATGTATGTCCACATCTCTGCTGAATCGTTGGTTGCCATGGTAACGGGCCTAGCAGAGCCAACAGCAAAGATTTAACATATTTGACCGCAAGGGTTCAGCTCCCTGTGACTGTATGTTTATCAGAAAAGATGGTAACTTCTGGTGATGAGCCATAACTAAAGTTTAGGGATGTCCTGATCCGATCACGTGATCGAAAATCGGGCCCGATTACGTGATTTCAGACTCGATCGGAATCGGATGTTGCCTCCCAATCAGGACTCGGATATATATTTATTAGGGGCTCTCAAAGTTAACGCCTTCTGTGCAGGGTGGCACTGTGTCCTGTAGTGTAGGGGTATGACAGTTGCTTTTGGTGCGAGAGGTCCTGGGTTCGAGGTCTCGATGAGCTGCTGCGTGTCTGAAATCACCTAGCGTGGTGCTCTGGACACGCACACACGCACGCAGGCATGCAGGTTTTGCTATTTGCCACATTTATAGAGAATCTTGAAAGTATCGGATCGGGACTCGGTATCGGCAGATACTCAAAATCAAATGACTCGGACTCAGAGTCGAGGGCAAAAAAACCTGATCGGGACATCCCTAAAAAAGTTTATCAGGGTGAAATGTGCACCGAACGAGCCGGCAGACTTTGACCTTTGGTCTTCAGCTTTCAGTTTTCATCCCTCAACTTTTTTTATTTGTGAATGGAACAGTTTCCGATGGGTGTCTAACGCCGTACTATCATCTCATTTTCAAAACATCCACTTTCCACAAACAGCTTTAGAGAGCGGTGCGCTGCCCCTGTGAGGACCCCGAGCCTCAGAAAGCCCAGTGTGACCTCTGATACTCCTGCTGATGCTTCTGTTTTAAAATGTGTGTAGAACTCCTCACACTTTATGATTATTATAGGCTTTCACTGACTTTTGGACCCCAGTCCAGGTAAATCTGGGCTACTTTACCCAAATCCACAGCCTGAGGTTCTTTACTGCAACGTCATTGTCTTATTCTGCTGAATGAAAAAGATAAAACTGGCCTTTAAATAAACCTGTCTTCTCCTCTGAATCCACTCCATTAGGCATTACCTCGCTGTCAGTTTTCACTGCGAGGCTCAGCGTGCTAAAGAAGAAACACACAACCGCTCTTTTATCTGCCAACCTGCGTGAGCTTGGTTAGGCCTCTTGAATCGACGAATTGGCAGTGAAGATCCACGGACTCTGTGGGGTACGCCTCCAGCTCCTCGTCCACCTTCACTTTCTGAGCCAGGATACCTGGAGGAGGGAGAGAGGAGACAAAGGAGGAGAGGAGGTTAACCCATCAGCCACCAAAAAACAATGTGGTTTGAATATTCTATCAACAGGTGCCATTATGATTCAGGCGAGCTTCTCAGGCCATTTTAAATAAGATCACAGAGAAACATGATGGAAACACTGGCAGGAGGAGACAAAGAGAAGTTCATAAAAGCACTCAGGCTCCGGTGACAGGCCTCAGGCAGGAGTCTCAGCCAGCTTCCTTCAGCCAGGCCGGCGGCTCCTTACAGTAAATCCCATCAACCAGGAGGCATCTCTATCCTCCAGGACCAACGCAGGCACTGACCCTTCGATCTGTTTGCATTTCAGAGGCACGACTCGAGCATGGACAGCAGTGCAAGAGGCCAGAGCAGGTTCACCGAGAACACGGCTACCTCTAGACACACTTTACCAGAGATGAAAGCCGGACGGTCAGAGCCGAGCAGACGCCGCGCTGCACCTGTTGACCTGCAGGCTCTGTCCGAAAACTCAGTTTAAATTGAACAAGTGAAAATACTTTTTCTTTTTTTAAACATTAGCCTGCAACAGTCTGACTCAACTGTGTGTCCTTCACAGAGGCAGCAATCATGAGATGCGAGGCTTCCTTTGAAGCTATACCATCACTCCAGCTCTCTGTGTCCACATATGCACTCTGCAGGAAGAAGCGTGCTTCCGCTAAATCTGACAAATAAAACTGATGTAGCAGAAACACAGCTCAACATGTGAAAGCAGCAGTAAAACCTGAGCAGACACCTGCTGCTGGTGCTGCTCGGAGAGCTGATATAGATGCTACATAACACATTATCTAGATGTAACTTCCATCAGAAGGCGAGTACTGAAACATCCAACACAATGGAAACTATCAATAGAACATTTCTCTTTGTTGCCTGAATGCATGCAATCATCCGAAAATACAAAATGGCTGCAGAAAGGGCCTGCTTAGCACGCTTTATGCTAACAGCCTCTTTATTTGCAGGCACTTTAAGCAATTCTGCTAAAAGGTTAGCAGCGAGTGTTCCTTCTTAAACAGAAAAATGGCACCGAAAAAAAGTCCATTTTCTGTTTTCCCACAGCATGACGTGAGTGGAGAAGGCTGAGCTGTGCACAGAGCAGCAGAGCTAACTCGCTTTTTTTTCCTGAAAGTGCCTCATTTTTTTTTACCACATTGTGAAAAACGGATGTTTTTAAAAAGCTGGCATGAATCGCTCCTGCCTCTTAGCAATTGCACTTTTTTTATTATTGGGATTAACTGTCAACAAGCAGCTCTCTGCTGAATTGCTGCAGTGGTTTTAAAATTACACGTTGTTCAATTAAATATCTTAATATTAATTAACTTAAAATGAACTTAAACGAACTTGTAATCCTTGTAATGATGAAGAGGAGAGAGACAAACGGAATAAGAAGGGAAACAAAAAGAGAAAAGGATCAGAGTGTGAAACGGAGAACTTGTAATCCTTTCTCAGTGCGCTCTGGTCGATGCGGTTGGCAGCAATCCACAAACATGCATATGAGGCCCGGAAGTGACATCTTCAGGGACCCCTTGATGCCTCACAGGCAAATCAGTTAGAGCTTCTTGATGCTCACGTTAGTAACTCCTACATTAAATGAAGCTTTTATTTTTTCCTCTTCCTCCTGCACTCCTACTCCTCCTCCTCTTCCTTCAACTGCTCTCTGCTCAGCTCATGCAGAGTTGCCGACGCCTGCCACGAGCCCCCCCGCTGACCCAGGATCAAATCCTACCGAGGTCTTTTCTCCTCCATCTCCCCTCGCTCGGCGCTCTCTGCCCCCCCAGCCTGCCTCTGTGGCTGTAAAGATAAAATTCTTGTGGGGAGCCGGCCTCTCACTCTCTCCACAAGAAAAAGGGGGATAAGCACTCACTAACCGCTAGCTAGCCCCGGGTGGTTCCAGTGAAAAAGCCTCTTAGTGTGTGAGGGATTGATTAGGACAATATGTTACATGCTGCAGCATGGAGGTGAATGGGCTGCCTGGGATTTAGCCTGCAAATCAGCTGTAGAACACAGTCGCACGGACAAAAGAGGAAGTGTGAAATGTGTGTGTGCTGCAGGGGGGGGTGTTTACATCCACGTGTCTGCCCATGTGTGTGTACTCATATGTATGCTTAACGGTGTGTGTGTGTGTGTGTGTGTGTGTGTGTGTGTGTGTACTGTACATGAACGTGTGTGCAATAAATCAGAGCATCTCACTGTAATGTGGGTGCATATGAGACCGACTCAGTCATTGAACCGCACTCTTTACCCTGAGGGAGACAATGGGCTGTCAACTCACTTATCCATTTCCTCCGTGGGGCAGAAGCACACACACACACACACACACGCACACACACACACACACACACAGACACACACACAGATGCAAACTACAGGCAGCAGTGAGAGTTTGTGGCTGCTTTTGTGTTTTTCCCTCCCCTTCCCTTGCGTTTTCCTTCTCCTGCACACAAACAGTAATTTTCCCTAATTAATCACACACACACACACACACAGCTCCCACTAGTCATAAAGAAGCTGCAACGTAAAAGCACACACAAACACACACCAGATGGTGTCTCCAAAGACGTGAACCACACGTAAACCTCTGGGTTAGTCATAGTGGTCAATGAAATCTACTCTGAGATGCAAGAGGGCAAAAAAATAAGAAAACACACACACACACACACACAAACAGAGAAGGAGAGGAAGAGGAGGTGGTGGAGATGGAGAAAGAAAAGGAGGTGCTTTAGGATTAAAAGAGCTCAATGGTGAAAGAGTCAGGAAGAGCGTGAAAGGAGCTAGAGGAGAGAAAAAAGGAAGAGAAAGAAATGAGATTTCGAAAAGGAATGGAGCTGCAGGGGTAAACTGTGGGAGGGAATAAAGAGAGGCAGAGACGGAGTTTGAAAATAGTCAAAAAGAGATATGAGGAGAAAAAGTGAGTCCTTAAAAGAGTGAAAAGAAGGGGAGCAGAGAGCATGAGATCACTTCAGCAATGATTCATTTCCCCAGAGCTCCACTCCGAAAAGACCCACGGAGACTGAGCCAACAGCGACACCGATCCTTACTGTACATGCACACCGAGCCTCACCGAACATCAGCATGAAACTAAATGTTTCCCCTCATTTAAACACTGACATTTATCTCAGCGCTGCACGTGTCTGTTTTTATTTACGTCATCTGAAGGCATGAAAGGCCAAACTTTATGAAATCAGAATCATTTTCCGACACATACAAACACATTTTCCTGCAAGAAGACGACACCAAAACTTTCACTGATACATTCAGCTTCTGAAAAGTCCTTTATGGTGCAAAACAGCCATCACAGTGTGAGCTTGTTGTGCAACTTGCACCTCTGATGCTCATGGGTGGAAGAGCTCAGCGCCTGATAGAGGTGACACAGCAATCAGATTAACTCACAACATGTTGATGAAGATTCTCAGTCATCCAGGTCATCATACGTGGAGAAGATTGAAGCAAGGCGTGTGCTTGGATGAGCAACATCTTCAAGAAAACTCTACAAGTCCAGGCGCCTTGCTTCAATCTTCCCCACGTATTAACTCGCATCGATGCTTTTTAACAAACCAAACTTTCAAGTTTGAGCCGAAAGTAAAAGACAAAAGGACAAAAGCTTCTTTTGTAAACAAACACCTGCACCCCCCCCCCCCCTCATGCAGTTTCTCTTCCCTCTCCAGAGTGTTAAAGACAATTACTAGGAGCAAACTTTCTGCTCTGTGAAATCACATTTAATTGTTGACTAAGCTTATCTTTATTTTTTCTGCAAGCGTATCACACATCTGCCCGTCCTGCTATCAGGGAAATTGGTGTCACTGCATGACTATAATCCCTATCTTTCCCCATCCTTTCCATTATTTGCTCACAACCCTGGTGATCCCACAATTTGCAGCTTATTCTGCTGCTGAAGTCGTAAATGGAAAGTCAAAGGGGGGAGGTGGTTAAATGAGCGGCCGCACCCCATGCACCAGAGAGAGATGAATCACAGTTAATTGACATTTGGAGGCTTGTGGCATTTGCCTGTTTATGTGGAGCTTCCCCATGCAGCGTGAGGAATATGCTGATGGGGGGGGTGCTCACTCACACACATTAAAATCCAAATCACATACTTATAGGAGGCAATGAAGCACAGCTGTTTTGTTTTGGGCCTTTTTTGTCAGCATGTCGTGGTGTCAGTTATGTCAGCTTTTATCTGGCTGATTGCCAACAGCTGTCAAACAACAAAATGGAGCGAATTAATGTGTCTGAAAAAGAGGGAAACATCAGCGCTGTATGATGAAGCTGGAGGGAGTTTTTATTCCTATTTTATTCCCTGTTGAGTTAGAGACAAAACAGACCAATTTAACAGGTAATGGAGAAAATATTTAATCCAGTGGCACCATGTATTCACTAATGACAGACTGTTTTCTCATACAGAGAAGCAGCAGAGGTGCTGAAGGAGGGCGGAATCAACACAAAACCTATTTAAAGGCCCCGTTCACACTGGAGAAAGTCAATCCAGCTAGAGTAGGATGGAATCCAGATAGCCTTTAAACTGGATACGTTCAGACCTATTTTCAAATCTGGCTATCACACACACGTTTCTCTGCACTCAATCCGGCTTGTTTGTTGTCCTCCAAACCACTAGGTGGCGCCTCATAATATATAGAGTCTGCTCAGGCCACGGTAGCACCGCGTGTGCGCATGCGTCATGCATTTTTTTCTCCTGTGTCGCTCGTTCTTTCGTTTTTTTTGTTTATTTCTTTGTAGCCCTGTGGAACAGGGAACCCGGACACTGTCCCCATGAACCGGAAGTATCACGTTGCTAGCGGGATTGGCTAGCTGCATTTGTGTTCAGACCTGAGCCAGATCCGAGAGGTGGGTCGAGCTCTATCCGGATATATCCGGATTCGCGTTGTTCAGACTCAGAAACAACAAAACAAAACAACAAAACATCCGAATACGGCCCAAATCCCGCTCTAGCCGGATTGATTTCCCTCAGTGTGAACGGGGTCTTTGAGACCTGTTCTGACATGAGACTGTCACATGGGCTTCACAGCTGTCCGCCCCTTTAGGACATATAGGTTCCAGTCAATGAGGCCAATCTAATCGTGTATTTTTAAAACATTCGGACCAATTTTTTAGACAAACTAATGAGGAGACAACGTAACATTATACATGCATGTTTCACACCTCCTGCCTGTGTAGTTTTGCAGATTGTCACGGGGGTCATGACACCGTTTTACTTCATGTTCTCTCAGCCTTTGCTGTGAAACTTATTATGCTTGAGTGCAGGTGAAAGTGGTCTGAGACTTCACAACAGCTCTGCATAGCAGCTAATCCTGTGCAGCCACCTGTGAATGCAGCTAGTGGGAAAAAAAGGTGTGAGCTAAACAAGACACCTCTTTATAGACTTGCTGGGTGTGAACCATTAAAATAAGAAATTCACCCATATACTTTGGCCATAATTGGCCATTTTAGCTCTTTTCATTTCAGCGCTCATCCAGGAGTGAAAGAACATCTGTGCTGAAAGAAGCTGCAGGTACACAGGGTTAAGTGTGCAGTGGCTTCACTTAATCATATCTCTATCCTCCGGCTTTTGTCACATGGGTATAAAAGCAGGTTGAAGTGCAGCTTTTGTCAAGAGACAGCTGTCGAGTGTGTTCAGTGATCAAGCATAAATTACTCATTAGCAGCTGTGCTACTAATGAGGGATGGAGAAAGTTTTTCAAAAGCAGCCAGCTGCTAGCGTGCAGTGTGTGGCTTTGTCGTGACGTCAGGTTTATGTGTGAGGAGGAATCGATGGAGGACGGTGACAAAAACACGCCAAAATATCGCCGAGCTGGTCACATGACCTTGTGGAAAGCGATTTCTGCTGTCGTGTAGTTCGGTAGAAAGCAGTTCCTACTTGAAGTCTGGGGGGGTGGTCCACAGTCCCCGGGTCAGGACTTCTGGAAACTGTCTGGACCTTTTATGCCACATGGTTCCATTACATCTGACATCTCTACAGCTGATGTCTGCAGCTGAAGTTACTCAAGACAGATCCTGGTAATAATTTATGTGTGTGAATTCTTTTCATTATTATTCTTTGCATCTAATCTTTGAGTTTAATATCACTCACTGGCTTATACGCTGTAGTCGTTAAACAGTAAAACATCCATTAAAATCTCAAAGATGACATGAATTAGAAAGGAAGAGGTGGAGCAAAGCTGGGGTTGACTGACTGCCTCATGTACTGCACACAGGGGAGCTGAATTACCGGTAATTGGCATTTGACAGCTCATAATCACAGCATTCTGCGCCGGCTCTTCAGTAACAGGACACTGATCAACAATGAGGCGGAGGGAGAGGAAAAGAGGAGATTAGTTGTCACAAGGATGGCTTCGGTTTCACACAAACAGTTACCGTTAACTGGCAGTCAGCAGCTCCTGGCATCTGAATGTGTGTGTGTGAGGATTTTTTCATGTTAGTACAATTCCAAAAATCCTCCATTCAAACCCTGCTGACAAAAGCAGAAAAATCCTCCTCCTTAATTTTAGTTTCATTTCCAAAAACCACAGAGTCCATTAATGTGTTAATAATGATGTGATCTTCAAATATAAATGATTAAAGGGTTTTAAATGATGAGCTCCGCTATGAAAGGAGTGCTACAACAAAAGGCATTCTTCCACTGCAGGAACAGCTTTGAGAGCATATGTCTTACAAAGTCGCTCATATATCAGGAAAGTAATAGCTAGAGACGTTCTGTTTCTTTCCTCGAAAAGAGGACACTTCAGGCATGTCTGTGTGATGTAGACTGGCTGTATTATTCTACGGGCAAGTCAGTGTCCAATCGGACCATCGAGCGATATCACATGGGGCTCAAATATCCAATTGTAGAGCCTTGTGCCTCTGACGTGGTGTATCAAAGATGTCTTCTGAAGACAAGTATCTCCACTAACTAGCTGAGTCGTCTACACGTCTGAAAAGCGGCCCTGAACGCAATAATAGACGCGTAGCGGACTGTTGTCTCAGCCGGAAGGTGCATTGTTCTGCATACCCCTGTTATTCACTGTTATTCACTGTTATTTCTTACTGGAAACTTTTATTTGACTTATTAGCGCTGCTATGTTTTGTTACGCTAACCCGGAAGTTACGTCAAAGACGTTCCGGATGAACAGGGGAGCTCGCTCTCAGATGCTCACAGTAAACAGCGCTTCTTTCATGTAGCGCAGCTTCATTTTTCAACTTTTGCCACACAAATATTGCAGGGACAAAAGAGACATTTACAGCGCGACTATTTCTGAAAGAATAAGAAAAGATTATAGACTGAGATGCTGTTTCAGAGTCACTGGCAGAAGTTTTTTCCACAGATGAACAGCTGGATTGGTGGTTGATAGGTGCAATATTCACACAGCACACTATACAATAAATTACTTATTTGTTCTTTTGATTCACTATGTACAGTTTTCTACAAACCACTTCTACCTCCACTCATCTGTGCAGTAATTGTTAATCTGTAAACTCTTTTTTGATTGTATTGCATAAAATCGGTAGTTTATTTTACACAATTTTATGTATATAGCTTTTCTTATGTTTTGCTTGCTGTAACTGTGCTGTTGCAAAAACGCAATTTGCCCATTGTGGGACAAGTCTGTGGGAAATTACCTGGAGCATCTGGAACCATCTGAAAAATAATATATATAATGACAATAAGAAATGAAGTAACATAATGTGTAAATATGTATTTTGTTATACTTATTTGTGTTTCTTACGCAAATCCCCCCCCCCTCGGAAAAAACAAATTCATCCGGGGGGGGGGGGGGGGGGTGTGGTTGGTGATTAGCCCCCCTATCTGTCAACCCTAGTGACGTCCATGGTCTTCAGGTTTACTGCAGGAAACAGTTAAAGATTGCATATTGTGGCAGAAATCGTACGGCCTCACATCAGTGACCCTGCCTTTCCTTCTAATTGGCGAGTGAAAGCCGCCGGTCCGTTGCCTGATTAGATACAGTTCTTACAGCACATCTGATGAAAAATGCACATAGGAAACAGAAAATTGGAAATGGCTGTCGCAGCTGGAACGTCCTCAACAGTCTCTGCAAATAGGTAATTGTAGCTTTGATGATAAATGATCTGTGTGATTAGCTTCCTGGTGCGCTTTCAAACTGCTTTTTCCACCTCAGCCTTGTCTGGGAGGAAAGAAATTATGAAATGTAACGGCAGATTGATTGTATATGCATATAGATATGAATGGTACCTCCTGATTCTGCATCACAAAACAATTAATCATTATAGAGCACTGTTGTTTTTGTTCAATCATCCTGAACATGAGGATTTTTCACACATAATAATATTAATTAATAATTTCAGGAAGTAAAATGAATAATTGTGGAATTATTTTGGCATTGATCGGGATGGTTTGTGCTGAGTGTGATGAGTGACTCGGTCACAGAGGCAAAAAAAAAAAATTTAATTCAGAGTAATATTAATGGGTAGCTGACAGCCAAAATAATTGGCATGTTTACACTGTGGGTGGCTTTTCAGAGTTACCATGTTGTCAGCTGACAACCTATTAACTGCTGGTATGGTGTTTTTTTGTTTTGTTTTTTTTTTCTTTTTTGGCTGCATAATCCTCAGTGGGCTGAGAAAGTGATACGGCCTGTGGGCTTAAAAAAAAAAAACCCTTTCAAAAATCTTTCTGCATTATTTCCTAAAAGTGCACAGTGGACTATCTCACATGGTTTTCATTTCTGGAAAGTTGGCATTTTACAGATTCATGGTGCTCGTTCGCCCGCATGATTACAGAGTTAATACATTTCTACAGCTGCAGTGCATGAGCAGCATCTGTGTGTGTGTGTGTGTGTGTGTGTGTCTTACAATGAAAGCTGACTCACCAGTAATTGGTAATTGACACTAAATGACTACATTATATAGGAGTCATCTTTAATCCATTTTTTGATGATAAATGTAGCCGGGGGTTTCCCTTTTTTTCCGCCACCTTTGCACTTTTAAAGAGCCTGATAGCGTCCATGATGCTCTACAGAAAAGCTATTGTTATCATAATGAATGGGTGCTCCATATGCAATTTAGTTACACAAATTATAGAACACCTTGGTGTGGATGGCTTTCAGCTGACGTCCATGTAAAGCAGATGCTCATATAAATAAGACCGAACTGAAGCTGCCCCTGTTTAAAGGTGGACGCCTGCATGCAAACAGAGCAAATACAGGCTGCTTCTGTCCAAATAACTGACTAACATTAGGTGTGATTAATCAGTTTGTGGCCTTCGGGAGTCTTTCATCTTACTTGTGTCACCTCTACAATGTGCAGCTCGTCAGAAAGAATGCTGGTTGCATTGCTGGTGAGCATTTAGCTTGTTTGGTAGGGCTGAACGATCTATCGTTTTAGACCGAAAATCGCGATCTCAGATGACGCGATTTTTTGCACTGCTCCTAACTGAATCAGGTTTTGTTTTGTCAAATGCTACGGCTGAAAACGAAAAGAAAACGGAGGAACTGGTCCCTAAAACGGACTCCACCTTTATGTTCGGTGCTGTTTCTGCCGGCAGCAGCGGCGTGTCTTCTAAGCCTGTGTCTGTGTCTGTGTGCTCGCGCGACATGAGTCGCAGTGGAAGGGCCGCGTGTAAATGCTACGAGCACGTACGCGCCCACCTCTCTGAACATTACCAGCTCGTTATATTCAGGTTCGCTGCTGTTGTGCCGTCAGCAGCTCTTCTACACCTGTGTGTGTGTGTGTCGCGTGTGTGTGTGTGTTGCGTGTGTGTGTGTACATCAGATGCAGACAGAGGCAGCAGCTAATGACGTCACCAAACAATAACGCAGGCATTTGATGAAGAGGCTCCATATGAGGACTAAACCGTGGACAGAGCTGACAGCAGCAGCTCCGTTTGTCCTTAGATATGATTCCCATTAAAGTTTGATCATTTGTTCTAAATCACATTGAACTTTAAGAGTTACTTAAGTCTCAATACTGTATTTATTGTTTAACCTTAGGAGGCACACTTCAGTCTGTTTAAATGACTGTTGAATAATACTTTACAGAACTACATTAGTCTTCTTTTAACCTATTTGAAATAAAACTTTATTTTGTTCTGTAATTGTTATTTAAATTTTCATGTTTATTAAAACTAATACTGAGTGCACGTTATCAGAGTTTACTTTTAGATCTACTGATAGTTTTTGAGAAGTGACAGAGTAGCTACCTGAAGTCATTTACACAGAAACATGTTTGACATGATTTGAAAAAAATCGTGGATGAAATCGAAATCGCAATATTTGCCAGAAAAAATCGCAATTCAATTTATTCTTAAAATCGTTCAGCCCTATTGTTTGGTATCACAGCTGCAGTCAGGTTTTAACTGCACAAAAGGTGCTGCATCATCTGAAGGTCAGGAACACATCCTGACACACAGACACATGGCCGTTGTATCACTCTTCCTCAGTGATGGAGTCTTGAAGCGGAAAGCCGAGCAGTGAGCAGCTGAGGAGGAAATGTGCAGCAGCTCGTCTCATCCAAGCTGGATCCCTGAATTACCTGGATATCTATCGATGAGGCTTCAGAGGGACAGGGTGTAAAGGTAAAAAAGGAGCTGTTCTGGGTGTTACATGGTGTCCAGATAACTTTGTAATCCTGCTTTGTGAGGAAAGGCCTCAGGACAGTCTGGGAATGTCTGGGGAAAGTGAACATAGAAAGTTCTTTTCTCTCCTCGACAAAGGCTGCAGAGCCGGCTGTTGGGCCCTTAAAGCTGTGCCTGGTGTCTTACTGTTGTTCCCAAGCATGCAGGATTGTGTTAAAACAGAACATTCAAGCTCAGCAGATCTTCCGTGTGTTTGCATAAGTTGTCTCGGGTGTCCTCCCATCACAATGTGCCAAGAGATGAGTTCATAATCTACAGAACGCCTCTTCGCTGTGGGTTTACACACTAAACGACAGCAGTGCTGAAGTGAAGAACAGCAGGTTTAATATCTCAGAAGCCCACTGTTCCTGGAAAAAGACACACACACACACGCAAAGCCATCAACTCTTCATCGTTAAACGAACGAGGGGGAAGAAAACAATAAGGCCCCGTTCACACTGGAGAAAGTCATTCCAGCTAGAGTAGGATTGAGCCCAGACAGCCTTTAAGCTGGATGCATTCAGACCTATTTTCAAATCTGGCTAGCACACACTTGTGTCCGCACTCAATCCGGCTTCATCCAGCGTGTTTGCTGTCCTCCAAACCACTAGGTGGCGCCTCGTAATATACAGTCTGTTCACGCCGCGGTAGGACCGCGTGTGCGCATGCGTCATGCGTTTTTTTTGGCCCGTGTCACGCCCCGTAAACCGGAAGTAGCCCGTCGCTAACCGGAAGTAGCATGTTGCTAGCCGGATTCGCTCGCCACATTTGCATTCACACCTGAGCCACATTTGAGCCAATCCGGCTAGATCCACCCACGAGAGGTGAAATCAAACTGGATACAGCCGGATTGGAGGTGTTCACACTCAGAAAAAACACATCTGGATTGATCTGGATGCGGCCGAATCCTGCTTAAGCCACATTTTTCCCCCAGTGTGAACGGGGTATAAAAGTTCGCTTCAAGAGGACAGACTGAGCGTCTTTTCAGGGAGGACAAAGGTTGCGGACGGCAGAAAGCTGTCCACACGTAGCGCCGCATTTACTGACACGTCTCTGTCATTCGTCCACAAAGCCCTGTGTCGGCAGCTTTTTGTTCCACACTTCTTTTCAAGTGCAGGCATTTCTTTTCATGCCCCTGCTGAGCTGATCAAGGCCGCGCAGCTCTCCTCAGCTCCCTTGAAGACTTTTTCCTTTGCTATCTGATGTGTTTCCACTGCTGGATACACTTGCATTCTGCTGCACAGATCAAAGGCCAACGAGGAATTCATCAAAAGAAATTACTCAAAAGAAAGAAAGGGGAGAACAGGATCAAGCTGTAAGAGATGCAGCTCTGAACAAATTAGATGCTTATCCAATATTAGTAAAAAGGACAAGCAAAGGTGAAAGGGCACCACAAGGAGAAAATTGGCATTCAGAACATTGAACCACCTCCTCACAGTGAGGCACCTCAGAAGGCTCGGAGCATGTATCCTTGACTTTTGGACGTGTTGTTTAAGGTCACAGTCTAATCAGTTCATCTTGTTATTGTTTGCATACCACAGTTGTAATCTTTAATGTGATATCACATCATAGATAACAACGTTTCCACAGACCATCACACTGCTGTCCGTTTTCTTCTGTAAAACTCTCCTGAAAAACGACGTTGAGCAGCTGGTTGATATGATGTGACCGCAATAATCACAAAACTGTTCTTATAAAGACGAAGCAGACCCACACTGGAAACTACAAGTCAAACAAAAAACCTGATTTGAAAACAGCATGGATCATTATGCAAACTAACAACATCCCAACACACACACACACACACACACACAGGATTGTTTTCCCTCACTCATAAAAAGCATATGGTCATGTTGGGTTTTCAGAATGATAAACATTCATGGCTGGATTCTTTTCACAGTACAACAGTGTAAACTTATAAATGTCAGCATCAACTGCAGGTTGCTAGGCAACAGGAGCATATAAACAGGAAGCCTTTCACAGGCAGCAGTGTCGTCATATTGAAACTGATGGCGCGACCTTTCAGAGGTGCCTGTGTCCTTCGCCAGATGCAGCCCCCGAATCTGGGTTTGGACAGTCATGCTGTGTCATGTTAGGGACAGCCTGCCTGACTGCACACCATCCATCCCACTCCTGCTGAACAGTACTCAGCCTGTACTGTCAACAAGAAAGGTGCTGCAGGCTCAACTGAAATGGATTCGTTTGAAATGTGTCATGAAAACACGGAACATTCGTGTCATCAGACCGGCCTGGTACAAACACAGCCAGTCTGGCCATGTTATAATTTCATCTCTGACACCGTGGACACCACAGCACACTGCACCGATCACTTCCAAACATTTTAGTAGCTGAAAATTATGTGTAAAAGTGAGCTCCCAGAACCAAGCGTTGCCCCAAGAAAGAACCCAGCAACTCATTTCTGGAATACTTTTTTTTTTTTTTCCACAATTAGCTAATCCATTAGTTGACTAATAGATTCAGTGTGATACAGATACTGGCATGCAGCCCTGCTCATTTTCAATTCTCACTTTTTGCCAGACTGCTCCTGGCACAGCAGTCTGAGCCACTAATGTAGCAGCCATGACCAGGGTCCATTTTCTGGTCCCGGTTGTTGTTGAGCCGTCTCTCCCAGCTCTGGCTGTGAGGATGCAGTCCAGGTATGCATGGCGCCAGTCTCTCTACTAACACTCCAGTCTGGTGTGTTTAGCAGCCCCGTTAAAAGACCATTAGTGACTGCTCTACATGCGAGAGCCTCCACTCGTGACCCTTTTTTCACTAAAATGTTTTATCACACCATGCTCAGAGAAAGTTAACCTGCTTATCTCAACTTAGAGCTGGTAACCTTAAACTTAACTCGGCGCTTTCAGCCCAAAATAACACGTGACTGCCTCCTGAATGTATAAATATGCAGCAGTTCACAGCCGAGGAAACTTTAATTATCAATTACAGGAGGAAGCCAAGAAGCTGCAAGTGTGTACAAGCACCCGTATTTCAGCAGGTTCCACAGATGAGTGTGAAGACGCGTCACCCGGGGGGCTGGCTGGGACTGGGAATCACTCAGATAGACGGGTGGATTCCAACAAAGGGGGCGGCTTTGGCTCATTTCATTTCAAAGCGACGCGGGTCCATTTTAACAGACACTCCTCAGTAAAACACTAAGACGAGAGTAATGTGGGCAGCCAAGCACTGAGCCCTAATTACTGATATTTTCTGCCAGAACGAGATAGAACGAGTGGCAAATAACCGGATTACAAAGCTGAACACAAATTAATAAGGGAAGATCAGGAGACCAGTGATAATGCTTCTGTCTCTGATGGCGGTGCAGATCGAGGGTGGGGGGGGGGGCACACAGGATTCATAAAACACAACCAACAAAACATAAAATGCAGGATCACAGGAGGAGTGTGAAGTGCTTCCAGGGAATCCCCCATCAATCCACACATTCAGGAGAGGAAGGAACACAGGCCTCTGTCACCTGAACACCAGGCGCCGTGGAAAAACTGAAAACTAGAGGATGTAAAATTATGTTCCTGCTTCACATTTCATCATGGTTTTGTTTCCAGGCATCTTTTAAGTCATAAATGTGCTTCTAAAGAAAACAGTGAGAGCAAAGTCTGGAGTCAAATTTCCGGCTCCTGTCAAGATGGAAGACACACGAATCACTAATGACCAGGTGATTCTGGTGAATACAGCACACTCATCCCCACCGACCTGCCTCCTCACATGAATCCTCATTACCCACTCAGTCAGTTGTCATAACACACACAAGGCTTTCAAATCCACACACTCTGGGGAAGCGTCTCGCTCGCTCTCAGAAGCCGAGCCCAGGTACTGGAACAGTCAGCTGACACGTATCACCGACTAATGGATTCATTACTCATATAATCATCCTCATATTCCGTCTCTTTCCAAATAGAACATTAAGCTCTCGGACTCTGGGTGCTGCTCCACACCTGTGAAGTTCATCCGGTACAATCTGAAAGTTACTGTTTGACTTTTCTCTTTAAACATTTGGAGTAACTCTTCAGGACTTTGAGGGCTAGAACATAACAAACCCTCCTTTAAAATGTGTCTCACAACATCCAGCACAGGCCGACCCGTTTGACACAGAGGGGCCTAGAACATTCAAGGAAACACGTCTATGGACAGAAACACAGGAAATGGAAACTCAAAAATGTATAATAACACAGCAGGGCTGCAGCTGATGACTATTTCAATACTCAACTAGTCATCGACTACCTTTAATGATTAATCGACTAATAGTCGACTACTTTGGACTGCGAATTTGTCATCGATTCATCTGCCTCCGTGCTGCACCTTCAACATATAAAGCTGAAGATCTTAGGCCCTCGGTTAAAGGTAGGGTAGGAGATTTTGAAAACTCAGTGAGAGTCAGCCAGATTTCGAACCAGCCAATACTTCGCGCAGGGTCCACCCAGAGGATTGGCTGATGTTTTTAGTGTTTTATAGCTTCCACAGATGATTCATATTCTTCGTTTTAATGCGAAACTGCCGAATGAATCGGTTGCTATCGGATTGTAAAGAGAAGTTACACTAATTTACCAAACGTGCATCAGAATGAAATCTCCTACCCTACCTTTAACACTTTGTGTGTGTGTTTGTGTGTGTCCATTCATTCCCACATCTGCCAGATGCACATTACCACCAAATCTACACAACATTTCCTCCACACCAACCCACCAGACGGCTCATCCTGGTTTTTAACCCAGGTCCTCTTGCACCCAAAGCGCCAACCATCCTGCTGCAGAATCATTCCCAGCTGCAAACGCGTTACACTTACATGCCACTCGATGACGTCACTAACGACCTGTCGACTACTAAATTAGTGGTCAATGCATTTTGCAGTGGACTAGTCGCTGCGGCCCTAAACCACACACACCTTGCTCGTATGTTGCCACAGATAGGAGCATGATGGTGGTTCATCATCAGGCTGTAGCCATGTAGCACATTTGGTGATAATCAAACATCATTGAACAAAGTTCTACACTAAGCTTTAAACACAACCCGCCAATAATAATAATAACATACAGTATGTGTGTTGGTTGTTTTGTGTTTGTTTCCGTTGGCAGAGGTAACCCTGTAAATATTCATGAAACATGATTTTTGAATTGGCTGCTTCCATATTTATCTTTTTCTGTTGCTGCACAGCTAACAAACGAAAACAATCAACAACTGTCTGACCTCGACAAAAGAATTCAAATGAAGTGAATTGATTGTTGTATACATGTAAAAAGGAATCTTCATTGGAAACAATAACTTGTTCCAGAAGCTAATGAAGCTGCAGCCGACCCTCTGAGGAAACATGGAGTCACCTCAAACAAACAAATCAACCAGCAGCACAAAGAGAAACGTCTGCAGAGAGAAAGAGGAAGAGCTGCGGGAACACGGCGTGAAGTACAAGCGGCTGAGCTGGATGCAGCGGCAGAAAATACCTCCGCATAACAGACAACAAAACGCAGAAACAGAAGCCCGACAGACGAGAGCAAAACAGTGGAACAGAGCGGAGCGGGGAGGGAGCTGTTGGAAATGCAAACGAGAGGGAGAGAGAGAGGGAGAGGAGCAGAGTTGGTGCTCTTTGTGTCTTGAAATGAAGAAGAAATGGATGCAGGCCTGGAGGGAGGGAGGGCAGAACGCTGTGTACCAGGACATTATGGTCTGAAATTACACAGGACACGGTCGCTCCGCACTCCCCGATACAATTCAATTCATACCCAGGGTTCTTATTTGTCTCTCGCTCGCCCTGCTACAGTACAACCACATTTATTTCTACAACCCACCACCACCTCTCTCTCCCTCTCTGTGCAGCGTTGACAGCTCTACCATATTAAGAGTGTGAAAACTGCTGTGACTGTGCATCTGCAGGTGGTGTGTGTGTGTGTGTGTGTGTGTGTGTGTGTGTGTGACCTCTCCAAATCTATTATCTCTGCAGGTATCCAGCTCACATCCAACAGTTGTGCAGGATGACCAATCACTGCCAACACAGGCTGTGAGTGTGAGTGTGTGTGTGTGTGTGTGTGTGTGTGTGTGTGTGTGTGTGTGTGTGTGTGTGTGTTTGTGTGTGTGTATATATGTGGGTGTGTCTTTGATCTCTGGCTGTCCTTGCCGTGCCCCCCCATCTCTCTCTCTCTCTCTCTGGTGTAAACACATACACCACACAGAGGGCAGCCTGTGTTGGCAGTAACACACACACACACACACACACACAAACACACACACACAAACACACACACATGAACACACACACAGTGAGAGCCCCCAGCTGTTTTCAGTCTCTCTCCTGTCGAACTGACAGACACTAACCAGACTGATCTCCTCAGCTCGAGCCGTCAGCCTCTCCTCTCCGTCCTCCCCCCTCGTGCCCTCCGACTGACTCCCCCTTCCTCCCTCTCTTTCTCTCTTTATCTTGCTTTCTTATCGTCCATTGCCCTCTTGCTCCTGCGTTCTGTCTTTCTCTCCCCTCCTAATTCTTTCCCCATCTCCTCTCTCCCTCCTCCTCCTCCTCCTCCTCCATAACATCAAACATGTCTCCTGCTGTCGACGTGACAGCTTGAAAACTCAACATTGCAGCTACATCAGTATAGAGCAGGTAAACCAATCAGCATCAAGACTGATGGCACAGCTGGTTCAGAACCATTCCGTCTCTGCAGCAACGCTATCACAGGATCTGGCAGCTAGCACTTGTTAGCATTGTAAGGAAGGCTAAATATAGCTGCTATCCATGCACAGATCTAATTTTAGCAATTGAAAAAAGTGTCCAAACAGGATGCTATGCATCTAAGTGTATGCTTCACAGACTCTTCAGTCACTGTGTGGCAGGCTGTGAGCTGGTGCATCCTGCCTCACCTGGGAAAAGAAGGATGCGCCACCAACACCACCAGAACGTTTGCTAGAAACGCAGCTAAAGACACATTTATTCCTAAAGCACATGATTCTATTATCAGTACCGAGCACAGACACTGTCAGCTGTCCTGTTTTAAAACATATTAAAGTCAGTGAAGGAGCCAGCAGGTCGTCCGTCTTCTGCTCCGGGTCAAGTCTCCACATCCTGCTGTACTGCTGCTTTTACACTCTGCCTCTTATAATCTGTCTGCTGGCCTCCTGACTCCCTCAATATGTCGCCACATTCTGCTTGGAGTTTGACAGTCTGATCAGCCTCGGGCGAGGCGAGCTGAACCGCGGTGGTGGGCGGTGAAGCTGCTGCCCCGCTAATGCTTTTCCTGGAAAAGAAACTGTGCGTACAAATTCTTTATTTTGCAACAATGACAGTAAAAACACTAATAAACACCGTGAACTCTGAACGTGACAACATGTGTTGCTGAAGAACCCGTCCCTCTGTCTCTGTCTGTCCTGGCGTCTTTGTCCTGACCTTCCCTCAGGCTCCTCCAACTCTCTGGACTCCACCTCTTCACTTCTCCTCGACGCTTCTCCCTCTTCGTCTCTGCTGCCCCCACAGACCACATTCTTTCAAGGTCAGCCTCCCACTCCCCTCCTCTTCGTCAGATGTCCCTCTGCCGCTCTCTCTCACACTCCTCCTCCTCTTTTATCTCCATTTTGGGCGTTCCTCTTCCTCTCTTGCCCTCCACACCACTTTTCTCAGCTTTCATCTCCTTCTAGCCTTCAGTCGGCCGTCTTCAGATCCAACGACCTGCTGTATGACTCACTTTCTTTGACATCTCGCCCCTGATGGGTCCCCTCTTTCAGTCCTCTCATTGTTCTCTAATTTCTCAGAGGGGCCCATGTTATGACTGAATGAACTAACCCCCAACAAATTCCTCACTTGTTTTTTTTTTTCTTTTTCAGCTCCACTTGGATCATGTTTGCTACCTATCAATACCTCCGGTCTGTATTCATGCAGCATGCACTGAAAGAACGCTGTGTACTGTACGAGTATGAGCAGACATCAAAGCAGAGCTGCAGCTCAGCCATTTTATGCTCCTGTGCACACCGACTTTATAAAAGTAGAAGAATTCACTATCTCATAATGTTAATGGATGAACTTGATGAGAAATTAGTGGATTCACACAGAGGCAGTGAGGCGGAGCATCCCTTGTGCTCACAAAGGCCATTAATTAAGGCTTCCACAGCGAGGGGACGCTTTAAATTCATCGCCGACGGACGCACGTGACTCAGAACACACCCTTACTCAAATCATCTTACAGTCGTTTTTACACTTTCATCGGATGGCTACAGAGACCTGTGAGTGAAAATGTGAAGGTGCAACAAGGCAACAACCAGTTCATGGTCAGCTGCTTAACAGCTGGGCCATTAACCTGTGCTGCCTCCTCATCATTACTTTTTGATTTAGCAGTGTCTTTCTGTGGTGCTGTCGATCCTTCAGCCGAATGCTGCACATGCCCAGCTGTTAGCCCGGAGATGACCACCTTGTCATGTTGCAGAAGTGACCTTGGTCGGAATGACAAACACTCATCGCCACAACAGAAGGATAAAGACTGAGAAGCGTTGCATAGAAAAGCAACTGGCAGCATGTTTGTCAGCCAATTAAATTAAACAGGCCTCAGAGCAGAGAGGAGGATGTTGGTATTACTTCAGACACAGAAACATTTGGCTGACATCACAGGTGTTTACAGATGTCAAATGTGTTGTTTAAGGCACAAGTCATCGCCTTGGTATCCAAGAGACTGGTGGAGAAGCAGCCGTTCCCCCTGCTGCCTCTTTGGGCTGTCCCAAAACCGAGTCAGTCCTCACAGACCTCCATCTTTACAGCAGAAATATATACGAAAAACTCATGTTCATGTTCATGTCATGATGCCACAGGCCCTGCCTCCCCCCCTCCACCTCCATTTGTGGATGCCGTGCTAAAAAACCATGAGCAGGTAACGTTATTATATGACACGACATCGTCAAAAGGACACGTAAAGATCTGTCGTTCGCCTGAAGACTCGTCAGTTTGGTCAGCGGGAACACAGGGATCTGTTATTGGGCCCCGACTGTAAGAGGAGTCTTATTTCAGAGCACGGCCTTATTTATATAGTTAGACATTTAGAGTTATATATTTCTAAAATACTTTCTTCGCTCCATCATTCACAGCTCTTTCACCATGTCACCCTTTTTTACAATCTGTCACTTTCGCAGCTTTTTAACTATTTCTGTCTCTCTCTCAGTCGGTCTTTTATTCATGACTGTCGCTCTCATTTTCCCCCTCTGTCACTCCACTTCCCTGCCAGTTTTTTTTTTCATCTGTCTCTGCGTCTCTTTGAATCCTTTCTCTTTACAACTATCACTTTCTTTTCCTCTTAGTCACTCCTCTTCCTGTAGTTCCTCACGGTCTGGTTCTCCCTCAGCTTTACGTCCTTCATGTCTTTTTATCGTGGTATTCTTTCTTTTTTTTTGGCTCCGTCTCCCTCTTCCCACACTTTTTTTTTATCTCTACCTTTATGCCACTTCATTCTCATCAGCATTGTGTGTTTGTGTTGTATCTACAGTACCAGTGCGTGTGATTGGTTGCGTGGCTAAGCTATGTAAAAGCAGCATACTGAGGAAATTAAAAAGAGATTTAAGGGTTTTTGTGTGACCGTTGGAAAATGAAGTGATGTTGGTGCGTAAAAACATTCTAAGTTATTATTTTTGTGCCCACATGTGTGTGTGTGTGTGTGTGTCATTGACAGACGCAAGGACGAGTGAAATATGGTAACTGAGAGAGACAGGGAAGAGGGAGGGAGGAGTAATACCATCATGTAGGGATTTGAGCTTGATAGAGTCTCGAAAGTACAACCGATGCATGCGTGACTGCAGGCATGCACGGCGGAATCACTGACATACACGTGTGCGGCTGCATGTAGGTTACAGAGCATCTGTACGTCTCTCATGTAGTGTGTGTGTGTGTGTGGGGGGGGTGTGCGGTCACTTTGAGGGGACCCTTGAGGTCCCACTAACATGTTCATTGAATTATAAGGTGAAGGTCTGAACGTAGGTCCTGTGAAGTGAAGGAACATGACGTTGTGCAGCTCTTTGTCACCAGCAACAGAAGATGAGGTCACATTTCCCAGGCCCGTGTAGAAAGTTTCCACATGGAGACGAGTCCTGCTGTCTGACTGCCCTCTCCCATACGGTGCGCTCTACAAATAATCCAGGGAGAAGTAGAGAAGATTGAAGCAAGGCGTCTGGACTTGTAGAGTTTTCTAGAAGACGTTTCGCTGCTCATCCAAGCAGCTTCATCAGTTCTAACTGTTTGGTGGGGAAACATGGTTTATATGCTTATATGTGTAACCACATATAAACCATGTTTCCCCACCAAACAGCCTTGCTTCAATCTTCTCTACGTATGATGACCTGGATGACTGAGAATCTTCATCAACAAATCCAGGGAGAACAGACTCCTGTGGAGCTGGGGCCCAGACGTGTCATTCCTAAAGTTCTGTGGACTCACTGCTATCTATCTATAGACATCGTCCTCGTGAGCGCCCTCTAGGTGACCTGCTGACAGACACTAGTGCTTGTGGGAGACGTCGATGTCTTAGCTTCGGTGTAAAACTACCTCTAACCACAGCAGCAAGTGTGCAGGTGAGGCTGATCCTCATCCAGAAAACACGTGGAGGAACCACAGCAGCCCGTCACACGGTGTTCAGGTTCCACCGGGTGCTTGTTGAGGCTGCAGCCCTGACATGGAGTAGTGTGATATTTGGAGTCGGTGCATATCAGCCATGATGTTGCCTACGGTGTAACCTTGCAGGCACTTTGTCTGTGTGTCATTTGGCAGAGCGCGGTGGGCTTTTAAAGATGTCTGCTAGAACTAGAACCACACACACCTTTCACACTAAACAGGAAGTCATGTAAACCGCTGGTAGCTGCTCTAAAAAGACAGTTATTAGAGCAGGAGACTCTATGATCAATTTGTTGTTTGAAATGAGCAGAAAGGTTCACCGTCTTACTAATCTGCTCTGCTTTTGTCTGCTGGGTCCATTCTTCCTCTAATCGTTTCCAAGGAAATGCAGCTTCACCTGAACAGCTCTGTGCAATAACAGCACCTGATCTTTAAAGCTCACCTGATGATTACAGCAATATTTCGAGCTTTAAGATAACAGCAAGCACATCAAAGGATGAAGAGCAGGATGCACACTCTCTGGGCAATTTGTCCAAATTTAACAAGACAAGTAAATCTCTGTACTCCTTTCATGTTCGCCACAAAATATAGAATTAACATCTTTGATGCATGTGATAAATTATCCAGGAGGAGGAGGAGCAGGGAGGGAGAGGTGCCCACCATCTACCCGGTACCTCCACATTCCACTTGTCACGGCTCCCAGAGTGCTAAAACATGACACTAATTAGCTTCCACAACAAAGTGGCGAGACCTCAAAGGAAAAGCTAACAGGCTAACACTTCCCGGCGCATGCTGGCAATTCATTCTTTTGCAGCAAATGGCTGTCAGCATGTTGAGCTGTTTGTTTAAAAAGACAGCATGAACATTAATTAACTCACCACTGACATCATGGCGCCAGCTTAAATTTTTTAGGGGTCATCATACAGGGCGCCCGAGTGTTCAATTAAATTCTGGCTAATGTTTAAAAGTTCTCACCCCCACTAACCGTCAGCGAGCTTCAAAAGGCCGGCTAGATGTCGGAGCTAACTAAGCAGGGATGTGTTCACTGCCTCACGTCGTCGACTCTCGGAGCGCACGCCTTCCTCACTTTGATAGGTGAGGAGCTAATCAGCCTTTTTTCTCCCTCCGCTGCAGCACCTCGGTGAAATCCTGCACACGCAGCCAATTAAAATTCACAGTGAGGTGGTCGTGCAGGATGCGAACGAGCTGCCGGACAAATTACTTTGTTGTGTCCGAGAGAGCTGTCAAGCCATGATGCATAATCAATCCGCACTCCAAATGAGAAGAAGGCGGAGCTCGAGGCGAGAAGTTAGAGAGAAGAGTCCTGAGCTGATTTGATTTTGATCGTATGAGCGTTACCACAAGTCATTCTTCAGCCAAGCAACCGATCGTACGAATGTGTCAACACGTTGCTGCACAAACATGATTTGCATTCAACTTACTCCAACATTAGGATGTAACCGATTGCTCTCGCCCACAAGAACATAAATAAATAAAAACATGACATCCATAAAGAACATCCATCTGCTCGCCTGAGCTCTGTCCAACTCGCTCAGGCCTCCTCCTGCTCTCTCAGCTCAGCTTTGCTACGTCCATGATGAATGCTCCACCTTTCATTGAGATGTATGAAGCCACTGGCCTCAAGCATACAAGTACTCTCACTCACACACACACACACACACTCCTACGCTTCTGCCACAGTAAGCAAAGAGACGAGCACACACAGATAGTGAAGAGTGGAGCTGCAGGTTCACACATACACATCATTAATAAACCAATACTACACCTACACTCACTTAAACTGCAGCAGCAAATACAAGTGCATTAAGCCTTATGTCTAAGCTGCATGTGCACACACACACACACACATACAGGGGACCATACACTCACACACATTTGCAAACTCAAGACAAGACAAATGAAGACTGCATCTGGTTTACCAGGCAGTGCAGACAGGCCCTTATAAAACATGCATGCCATGTATTCCCCGGCTATCTACCTCCACATACACACTCCACACAATCCAAACCCAGGCTGCAGAAAGCAGCGATTTGTGCTAGGCTGGCATGTTCCATCATCCTTTGACAGGCAATTATTATATCACGGAAACACAGTGGCCAAAACATAACGCGCAGGCTAATGTACAATCACATCTGATACGAGCGGAAGGTGTGCGCACCAGCACGTACCGTTCACACGGACGCGCAGGTTAATAATTCAGCGCCCTGGTTAAGAGGGGAGCGCTCCCTCCTTATTAAATTATTGACAAGCAACATCTAGACTCTCTGCTGCTGACCTGAGGGACGGCCGGCAGGGAGGGTGGAGAGGGGAGCGAGGAGGAGGAGGACGAGGAGGAGGACAGGAAACATATGTGAGGGAGAGACAGGCTGTATAGGCAAGGCAGAAATAAGAGTGGGAGAGGGTTAAACAAGAGCCAACGAGTTCATGATATCATAGAGAGCCAGAGAACAGCAGTGAACTCTAAATAAATCCTGAAAGCCTTTAAATTGGAATTTAAATGGAAGTGAGAGAGACGGAGCGAGCAGAGAGCTGCAGCGGCTCTGTAACATATTTCTGCGTTATTTACCAGCCCGCCTGCCTCTTTGTTGCTAGGGGCTGCAGAACTGCTGCTTCACACAGTATTCATTTCAGAGCAATTACTGCTCAGAGCGGCCCCCACTCCCAGTCTGGCTGCACTGGATGGCAGCCTGTCACTTCACACTGAAGAACATCCACTGGGAGGAAGAAGACACACATTTTGTGACTCTTTTTTTTGGCAGAGTTTCGAATCTAAAGCGTGTCATAGAAGGAGCCGTGCAGTCAGTGAGGCAGAAGATGGTTACCTGCATGACTGATTATGCAGAAACTTTAATAACTTTTGCGATGAAGATAGACGACGTGGAGACTCCAGGTGTTAGATGAAGGTGACAGACGACTGAACATCCTCTCTTTGCTGCCTTTCGTGTTGGTTTGTCTGTTTAAAAAAAATGTTTTTTCAGCAGCTTAGAGTATTAACAGGTCAGCAGATTCACTGCATCATACCTACTGAACACACACACACACACACACTGAGAAGCTGAAAGTGCTATTGCACTTGTTTATTGATCTGCAGACCTCACAGGCCTCCTGTGATGCTGTTGAGCTGATCTGTGACGACGCCTTTCGCCTGCATTCAGGCCATTCATGCTCCACACTGCAGCATCAGCATCAGGGAATATTCTGGATTAAAGATGGGATTTTAATGCTTCTAACTACGCTGACCTACCATGATGCATTTCTAGAAAATGTAGTTTTAGCTTCGGGGCTTCACATGAACAAAACTCGCCGCTCAAACTACTCGTGACACTTAAAAGAGGTCCAGTCTGAGCGCTGGAATGTGAATGTTACTCTCTGAGCCGGCTGAATGTGGTCCATGCATAAATAATCTTTTTAAATACACGTTAGACTGATGCAGCTCGATGTGTCTTTACTTTTGGTGGTTTAATTATCCCTCAGGAAGAGCTTCAGACCATTTGAAAGTCAATTTGAGTTTCTGTTTTTCAGAATTAAAGCTCCAGTGTGATCACATTCAATGTTTCTAATGGTATTTTAGAGGTTTTTTTTTTTTTTTACCTCATCCTGCACTCAGACGGGATATACTGGCTTTATGCAATGTAACAATTTCTGAATTTACTATGTACGACTATGTACTTCTCTCCCTACAACTGTGGAAATGATACTGGTAAGTGGGTGGAGCCTAAGTTAGCCTGACTAATCAGAGCAGAGTGTGGTTCACAGACATACAGTACGTGTGGACTCTAAAGTTTCTTGTAAACATAGAAAATTGAATTTTTCCAAAAAGTATAATCTGATTGAAATTTGAAGATTATTTTGTTACAAAGGTGAGAGAAGGAAGAAAAGAAAAAGAAAGTAAAGTAATGTTTAAAGAAATGTTTTTTTTTTATTTACTTATTTCCACAGGTCAGCACAAGCAGAAGCCACACGACCACAATGACACCTCGAGCCTCCCACACAACAACACATCTAAAGCCAAACAAACACACAGCTGCTGCCACAGAAACAACATCCCCAAGTTGTATTTTATGCATAAAGTATCCACAGCTGACAGCAGAATGTCTGCATTATAAGCTGCTCTCATAAGGGCGAGGATTACATCCGTGGACACTATCTCACTCAACACATGTGGCTTTTTTTCAATAAATATGACCTTTGACCTCACATCAAGGCGGCCATAACACCTCGACTGGCTCCTCGTCCTCTCAGACTAAACAGATCCGAACCCTCAGAGACTCTTCGTCTCTGCAGGCCTGTGGTTCCAGCATGCTGTGATGTATATCAACTTAATTGCGAACCCGATGATTCCCACACAACACAGCCCATAATTACACGGCCACAGTAAGTCAGATCGCCAAATCCCCCGCATGGGTTTCGAAACATTTCGGATGGGCATGAAAGCTTGTGTTTGCACTAATCCTATGTTTTTACATCCACCATGGGAGGTTTAGAGCGCTGTGTGTGTACTGTGGACCGCAGACAGCGCGCCACTTCAGAGGACAAGACGAGCGGAGACCAGGGCAGAGGGCCAGGCTGCTCCAAAAACTCATTTTCCCACAGTGCCCTCTGGCAGCGCATCACGTATGTGTAGTCTATTATGTATGTATGTACATTGGTACTGTATGTTGTATTAGCATCTCGCTCTTTCAGCCGGGCTGTCATGTGTGTGTGAGAGAGACATAAATCTTACATTCAGAGGATTAATGTCATGTTCTTAGCACAGGCTATTTTGCCTTTCCTAAATCAGGAGGTTAATCGTATTACCTGTGAGGGAGACGGGTAATAGCTCACAGCGCTGCCTTCAAAAAAAAAAAAAAAAAAAAAAAAAAAAAAAAAACAGGACAAGGAGAAACATGGCGAGAGGGGTGGAGGCCGGCGGCAGATGGGCGGGGGAGAAAAACCTAAGAAGTGTGGACTGAGGTGTTTGATGTGAGAAGAAGGGGGTGGAGGTTTTTGTTCTGGACCCACGGCCACCCTTGAGCGCTGGCATAAACACGCACTACAGCAAGGCCGAAGAGAAGGACGCAATGTGTTACATCAACGAGCACAAAGAGAACAATGAAGGAGTGAGCGTTCATGTCTGCCGGAGGTCCTTCTTCACTTGTGAGGAACTTTGATATTCAGTGACCCATTAAACATGAATATGTGAAAGATGTGGTGGGAAAGATCAAAGATCTCTGCGACCCAGATGCTGCCAGGGAGCAGGGTTGTGTCCCAGATCTCTTCCATCGATAACAAACTTTTCTTAATATTAAATGTTTCATTTCACATGAGGCGCTTTTTGTTTTCCTGTGAAAAACTCAGAAAGAAAGGCAGCAAAGGCAGAGTACTAACAGAGGCAGGGGGTGACCTCCACACAGAAACCAGCAGCAGGGGTGCTAAGCACCGCTGCACCGTCATACAGCCGGGTCATCACAGCAGGGAAAGGAAAAGATTGTGTTGCTAAGCAGCAGACTATACATTAACTTAATGTGTGCTTTAGATCACCATCTGAAGCGGTACCTATAAGCCACGCCCACAATCATGCATCACAATAATAACATGTTCTGCTCTGAGGTCGGACATTTGCAGGTCTGAGCAGGGTGACCCGCTTTTGGAGGCAGCCATCGAGTGGCCATTGGAGGAGCTCCGTTTCATTGCCTCACCAACACGGCCTGAACCTTTGCCAATGATGAGTGCGAGTGGGTCGTCACAGACCTCCAGCTCTGTGCCGCTCGCTCCAGTTTCCCCTCGCTGCATGATCACCTGTCAGTCTGTCAGCGTGAGGCGGCACTTTGAGAATATCTCATTTGATTCAGAGTCCAAAAAAAAAACTTTCCATTACAAAGAGACGGATGTGTGTCTTTAATGTGACTGACTCACAAGTGAAGGTGTCTGTGGGTGGAGTTCTTATCTCGTCGGTTCAGCCATGGCAGCTTCTGCTACTCACGCTGTGCGTTCATAGAAGTAGGTTACACTGCATCACCTTTGATTTCTTTCAAACAGCTGTTTCTGATGTCGCATCACTTCCTGCGCACAGAAAACGACGTGATGACATCCAAGAAACAAGAGGTGGAGTTATAATAAGGATGAAGAGGTTCCAGATTACTGACAGCCAGATTCATGAGGAGAGATGAAAACAGAAACCTTTCTCACATTAACATCCTCCTTCCAGTGCAAACGTGTGATGTAGTTCTCTCCCTCCTTGCAGAATCACAGGGTGGTGCTTATTCTCATGATTTTTGGAACACTTAAATTAATCATTAGACGCCTCGTCTGCTCGTCTCCTGATCCGCTGCTTCCTAACAACTCACTTTTGATTAGCGTGTCACTGCCTGGTCGACACCTGGTTGTTATGTGTGTGATGCAGTTTGATCAGCGCACTGAGTTGTCTTTCCGCTCACGTAGCTGCAACTGTTTCAGCTGTGATCAAGCGCATCTCCGTCTACCTTTAGACGACAGAAGTTCGGCATATATTTACATATGGATTTACACTTCTTTGTGCTGCATGATTACAATCCGGGATGCATGCTAATGTAACATGCAGAGAGGGTCAGTGGCAGAGATAAAAGGAATGCAGACAAGGCAGGAAGTGGAAGCAGAAAAACAGAAGATAGATAGATAGAGGCTGGAACAGCATCGGGGAGAGAGGCCCATTTCATTTCTCAAGCACCTCTTTCCTTTTATTTCCCCAATATCTACTTTAAACACAGTTTGACAAGGTGTGCTGCGACGCTGTGTCACTGGGAGCTGAGCTTGATGCCAGTGCTCGGGGATTCTCAGTGTAATTAGCTAGCGTGGCAGCTCAGACACTATCAGGGAGCCTGATCTGCATTGGAGACACTGAGGGGAGGGTTGAAGGGGGCCGACCTTCCTGCTTCAATTACCTGCTCGGCTGCTGCCTGGAACACAGTCAGCTGAAAGAAATGACATTATCTCATCCAAAGTAGTATTATTCCACGCCGCTTCTCTTTGTCAGTGTCACCTTTTATCTCATCGAGGCCGCCCTTTTTTTCATAATTATGAGACAGAGGTGAGAGAGTGATGGATGGATAGATAGATAGCAGGGGGTGGGGGGGGCATCTGAAGAGCCAAGAGCACGGATGAGAGAGCAATTGGAAATCCATCAGTGGCAGATGGAAGCTCAAACACCTTCCAGTACTGCGTCACACGTCAAACCCCTGGTTAATATTGCCGTGCTTATCGACAAACATTCACACCTTGCATAACATGATTTCAAGCTGCAGCACAAAGGACCACTCTGTGTACTCACACTGAACAGAACAGGCGGCACTTTGCACCAAATTACAACCAAAAACACACACACACACACACACACACACACACACACACATAAATGTACCTCCAGATTCTGCTCTGTATGCACAACTGCTCAAAAAATAGGATTTCACTGTTTATTGTTTATTTGGAGCCCCCTGCTTTGTCATCTCCATGGCAACAGCAACTCATCTCGTCTCCTTTCATATTCTCATAGATCTTTCCTGAACTATTTGATGTACTATAAGAAAGTCAATTCTGTCTGTGCAGGTGGCATTTTTGTGCTGCATTCGAGTACCTCCTCTCTAGGTTGGAAATGTCTCCTGACCACCAGCAGCTTTCTGTTCGTTCTGTCTGACAGCTGACACCGAAGCCTCGCAGCAGATTAGACGAGGCATCCAACAGAGAGACAGCACATAATCCCAGCTTCTCTCAATATGGTTTTTAAAATTTAGAATGGTTGCATTATTACTGCACATACATGCTCAGCCAGGGAAGGCAATAAAAAACCCCAAACATCTCATTTTTTTTAGGAGTCTAACTGCTGCATTTTGAAGAAACTCTTACCTGGTGCAGCTTTAAAATTTGATCAAATCACTGGAGCCTAGTAAACACACACACACACTGCAAAAAAAAAACATCAGCTCTGAATCACTGCTCACTGCCTCCCTCCAATAAATATGTAAACAACCAACAGGTAGCGCCATAAAAGTTTAAACTTTTCAGCTGAATTACATAAATGCAGCCTCGCTGTAGCCTGCGGCGCAATGCTTGTTTGCTGATGAGAGATACAGCATGTAATTGTTTCCAGTAGAGTTTGATACGAAGCAGCAACACGGCGATGACTGCACAAAGCTGAGCAGAGCAATCACCGCAGACGCTAAGGAATTCTAACGGGGCGCGGCGGGAGTGGGCCGTGCAGTGGATGCAAGAGGCAGAATGACAAAAAAGCGCACACGGCTCGACCTCCAAACTGACCTCGGACGCAGCAGATGTTTGTCATCATGCAGCTGAGTTTGTGTTACAGTGAAGCACTGACTCTGCAGATTATATAATATCAGCTTACTGTCTTTAAAAACACACACAGGGCTGCGAGCGGCCTGCGTACAGTAAGTATGTGCTGTGTAGGTGGGAGCAAACTGTGTCTGTGTGTATTTGTGTGCAACATGTGTGTGTGTCTGTGTGTGTGCATATGTGGGACGATGACTCAGACAGCAGGTGAATCACTGCAAGCACACACACACACACACACACACAGTGGAGTGTCAAGGGTAGCCTGCAGAAAATATAGCACATTACTCCTCCACCTGATTTGGTCCAGTTAACCCTCCACTGATACACACACACACACACAGACACACAAATGCACCCACCCATAATGATTCTGGTTAGCAATGCTTCACCAGGCTGTAATGAGGAACATGCACCCTGCGCTCAAACAGCCAGGGAAGACCCGGCAGGTCACACAGGAAGTTAAACCTTTCCCTCTGTTCTGGAGCTCTTACACTGCAGACTGTTGTGTGTGTGTGTGTGTGTGTGATGTGAGGGAGTGTGTCTTATGCAGATTGTAGGTCAGCGCCTGTTTGTGTGTGCCTGAGTATGTTCAAATGCCATAAAAGGTCAGCTGTAGCCCAGGCCCAGGTTTGTGCTCAGACAGTCGACCATGACATGCATACACTTCAAACACACACACACACACACACACACACACACACACACACACACACACACACACACACACACACACTGCAGACAGAAGGTGGACCTTTGATTTACATACATATATGCGGACATAAATATGCCAGAAGCGTTCACTATCAGTGACATCACGCTGTCACCTGAGCACCAAGGACACACTGCTCTCTGCTTCCTCACACACACACACACACCCACACACACACACACACACACACACACCAAACACAGCAGAAGAAGGGGAAGAGGTGGCTTTGCTCATTTCTCAAATATTAATTAACAACATCTGACCTTGCATCTGATTAGAAAAGAGAAACATCAGAGCTGCTGAAAAACACACAGTCAGGATGTCATGAATTCTAAATCGTTCATCATCTCTTCTACTCAAACAGAGAAATTAACACCAGGGTTTAATTTGTTTTGCAGACATGGTTTATGTCACCGCGCACATTCGGAACAACAACAGAACCATGTTTTTTTACAGCATTAAATAAACTAACAACATCACAGACAGTAAAATAAGACATCATATTAAACAACAAGTAATCAAAGAGTTTCCCCATTCATTCACCTGCTGTCACATGACCCACCAGTCAGTATTTTAAACACACACACACACACAGAAACAGCTGACCAAAGCATCATTTTGCAGCTCATCTAAGAAACTGTGTGTGAGCATTTATTCGTTAATTACAACCTTCGAATGTTCAAAATGCCAAAAGTCGAGAAAGACCATCCACACAAAAGCCCGAAAAATGGCTCCAAATGTTTTGTTGATGTCGCCTGGCTGTCGCTCTGTCTACGTCACGTGCTTTGTTCAAATGTGGAGACTTTGGCCCTTAGTGCTGCTGATTAACTCTTAAAGAACAGAGACAGCCAGGCTACCAGAAGCCATGTCACATTCTACCTGGAGCAGCATTATCAGCAGCATCCGCCTCTGTTTGTCGACTATTTTCGTGAATAGGAAAACACAATCCCTCACTGACTCGTGTCATTAATCACAAGCGCAGCTCGAGTCCATTTCATAACATTTGGCTGGCTGTCATCCTGGACCGTCTCCCTCCGCCTGCCTCGATAAAAGCAACAACAAAGCGAAACTGGAGATGGATTAAGTATTAGAAACTATTCTCAATAATAGGAAACTGTCAGGTTTTCCCCCCATTATGCCATGTCTGCTCCAGATTGTGAGGATTATTGATGTAAACAAACCAAGTGCTGCCTCAAATGTACATGAACAATAAATCTTCAATCTGTCTGTCATGAGCGTTCAATCCTGCGAGGCCCCAAGGGCTCCTTCCATCACTTTCAGAGTGAATAAAACGTCTTCCACCGAATAAATCAGAGGCCGGGCTGCCAGCAGGGCGACAGTGTTTCAGCAGGCGGGCGCCTCGCTACAATTACAGCGCAGACCTTTAACTAAGGACCTTGTCTGGAAGAATGATGTAACGGCTCTGAACGAGAGAAAGATGGAGGGACGGTGGGTGAAGGGGGTGGTCATGGCACACGGCAGAGCATTCAGGAGGGAGATTATGCAGCAGGATAGCAGATTAAAAGCAGAGCAGGTTGCTGTTTGGGATCTAAAATATTCACGATACGCCTAAATGATTGAGTGACGAGCAAACGGCTTCACGTTAGCCCTCATCATCTGTATTCCCCTTCAGTGTCCAAGGATAAGAGCCAGGGGGGGGGGGGGGGGGGGTGAGAGGAAGGAAGGACAAAGAGGTGAGGGTCACACTCACACTCCGCCTCTCTGTGCACCACGCCGGCACTCATACATGTGGAGGATGCTTCTCAATGAGCCCCTTTCACATCAGAAGAGCGTTAAAGAGGATGAACAGTCAGACAGTCAGACGGCTAATGGCAATAATCCTCCGCATTAGAATGCAGAGGGAAAATTCTGATGACAATCAGCGCGCCGGTTTACCAACATGAGCTTCATTTGACTTTCATTAAGGCAGTAGTAGTCCTGATTCTTGCTTTTTTTTTATCAAGCCCTAGAAATAAATTCATATTTTAATCTTCCATATCAGATAATTGCACAGGTCCCATGAATTTATTTAACTCGCCACTGCTGGAGCGCAGCTCCGACACTCTTGCTCTTGCTCTCAGCTAGGTGTGGGCTTATCCAGTTCATTGTTTCCGTAACAACACTGATTGAAAAGAATCAAATTTAATGCAATCAATCCCCTCCAGAAATCAGAAGGCACAAATTTGGAATTTTAAGTGTGGTGAGGGAGCTGCATGGTGGAGGGACACAGGCGGAGCGAGGTGAGGAGAGAATGATGGAGTTCTTCAAAAGGAGCTTTTAACAAAAAGGCTCTATCATGAAGCGTTTTAGTCACTAACAGTGGACATGAATACATAATGACAAATGCACAAAAGGGAGCACATGAGCAGGGTGCACTGCTGATTAATGATACTTATCGCCGAGCGTCTCTCAGTCTCCTCACGGTCACAACGAACCGCTTCAGACAAACAAACATCTCACACAGAGCAGGAAGCGGGAGCCGCGAGGCAGCCATGTGTAATGTGAAACAAACTCTGGGGACACACAGCAAAAAATATGCATTCAGACATCCAGATGCACACACACACACACACACACACACACACAGGGGGAAATCAGAGTGGAATCACAGCCAACCTGAGCCTGCAGGCTTATCCACCATGTGTCCATAAGTCACACACACGCACATGCATGCACACGCTCAGATTTGCCGGCCGGTGAAATGAAGCTGGCTTTGTGACTTTAAGTCCTGAAAATTAGATAGCTTGCTGCTATTGCGCCCTACTGAGGGATCACACACACACACACACACACACACACACGTGTGTACACATCCACAGAGATTATAAAGACACCTAAATCTTCTCTTTCTCTTGTCCCTGGCTCCCCACACTCCTGGCATGTGCTACTGCAGACTTGATTACATTCATATGGCTGTGTGTGTGTGTGTGTCAGCGGTGTGTGTGTGTGTGTGTGGGGTCTGATCCTCCGGATTTCCAGAATCACCGTTGCAATCTGTTGCATGGACGGATGGATGGATGGAGGGAGGGAGGGAGGGAGGGGAAGGAGGGCGGAGGGAAAACATACCACAGGAAAAACTAATTACAGAACAGAAGGTCCTTGGGCTAAGAAACACACACTCACACACACAAACAAACACACACACACACACCAGCTCTGTTTCCTTCTCCTTCCCTCAGACACTCACACAGCCACTTGTTATTACACTTATGCAGTGAAGAATGGGCAATCCCTGTCCTCTGCAACCTTTAGCACCATAAAAATAAGCACCGCATGATTGGACAATCATCCCAGTGCAGTCACCTCTACTGTCGCAAAGGTGAAATACAATTGGTCACTTCATAACAGCCAAGGATTCTCCCTGAAAACGAGACAACAGGGCTGTATATCCAGGATGCACTGTACACACACACACACGTCCGTGCAGACTTGAACTCTCCAATAAATCTGATTTGACCTTATCTTTTTTACTGTAGAGATTTTTTTCGTTGCACTTCCTGGAGGCTTTTTTCAGCAGACGCCAGCTGCATCAAAGAGACAGAACGTTAGTGGCGAACAAACAATAAATGAGACGAGCTGACAGCTCCTTTAAATTTACATCTCGGCTGGATTCATCATCAGCAAGGCGTGGCCGCCGAACTCACAGGCTGTAAAGCAACATGAAAGAAGATGCTCTTTCTGCTGTGTTTGTCAAATGTGACACTGTCCTGTGCAGGCCTGTAAGCAGTCACAACCTTATGTAAAGAGGTTATGGAGATGGATTTTCAGTCTGCATAACTGCATCATAAGACGCCCGGTAAACTCCCCCCCGCCCCTCGCAAAATCTAAATAATGAAATTAGATGGTGATGAGCAGCAAGTAAACCATGTTTGCTCAGTCATAATAAATCAAACAAATACACGATGAGCAGACTAAAGAGCAGCACAATCCGATTGTGAGAAATGTCACAAGTTAACATGGTTAAAGCCCGCTGCAGTCTGAAACACAGCTGTGTCGGGCACAATGAATTCTCATTTTTACAAAAATCTACATTTTATTCACAGGGTGAAAGCTGTGTGTTCACACTGTCACTGAACTGAGAATTCTCTGCATCTGATTGGATGTCAGTCAAAGCTTCACAGCTTCAGCCAGTCAAAACCAAGCGGCAACTTTCGGGGCTCAAAGTTGAAGCCCATGTGGAAGTGTCAAAACTTGTAATTCACGCCGCAACTGCTGGGGGCTGGCTCCAAAAGCGAGTCATTTTCCATAGACTCCCATGTTAAAATGGCCGACTTCACAGCAGAAATTAACATGTTTACAGCCTGGTACAAAAAACCACTCTGGTCTCAGATGATAGGTTCTCTTCTAGTGTCAATTGTACGGGGGGTGAATTTTTT